>NC_057796.1:100611158-100623984 GCF_018294505.1 Triticum aestivum
TCTGGTCCCAGCGGTAGTACCGCGGGCCGGAGCGATAGTAACGCTTATGGCTACAAGCGGTAGTACCGCTCTAGGAGCGGTAGTACCGGTCTAGAGCCATAGTACCGCTGGTAGCCCCCAGCCGTAGTACCTCTGCGGTCTCGTGCTAGTACCGCCTCGATTCGAGGGGTCTTTTTTCGTGTCGGGTTTTATGGAACTAGTCGCGGCAGTGGGGGCCGTAGTACCGCTCACATGCGGTAGTACCACCCTGACCACCGCGGTAGTACCGCTCTGGGCTCAGCGGTAGTACCGCTCGGTGGAGCGGTAGTACCGCTGTGATCAGCGGTAGTACCGCTGCCTCCTGCGGTAGTACCGCTCTCTGCGGGGCTGGTGTGGGGGTAACGGTTGGTTTGTTCCCCCCACTATATAAGGAGGTCTTCTTCCCCAAAGTTGACCTACCTCTTCTCCCAAAAGCTCCATTGTTGCTCCAAGCTCCATTTTCGCCCGATCTCTCTCCCTGGCCAATCAAACTTGTTGATTTGCTCGGGATTGGTTGAGAAGGCCACGATCTACACTTCCACCAAGAGAAATTTGATTCCCCCCACTTATCCCTAGCGGATCTTGTTACTCTTGGGTGTTTGAGCACCCTAGACGGTTGAGGTCACCGCGGAGCCATAGTCCATTGTGGTGAAGCTTTGTGGTGTCGTTGGGAGCCTCCAATTAAGTTGTGGAGATTGCCCCAACCTTGTTTGTAAAGGTCCGGTCGCCGCCTTCAAGGGCACCAATAGTGGAATCACGGCATCTCGCATTGTGTGAGGGCGTGAGGAGAATACGGTGGCCTTAGTGGCTTCTTGGGGAGCATTGTGCCTCCACACCGCTCCAACGGAGACGTACTTCCCCTCAAAAGGAAGGAACTTCGATAACACATCCTCGTCTTCACCGGCTCCACTATTGGTTATCTCGTCCCTTTACTTTCGCAAGTTTACTAGTGTTATATCTCTTATTTGCTTGCATGCTTGTTGTCATTGCATCATATAGGTTGCTCACTTAGTTGCATATCTAGACAACCTATTTTGGTGCAAAAGTTTAATTTGGTAAAGAAAAGCTAAAATTGTTAGTTGCCTATTCACCCCCCCTCTAGTCAACTATATTGATCCTTTCAATTGGTATCAGAGCCTCGTCTCTTTATTAAGGACTTTACCGTCCGAAGAGTATGGTTGACGTCGTAGACGGTGTGGAGGAGCACTCCGGTGTGAATCCGGTCTCGTCTACGGGAGATGGGGGAACCGCGGTCTCTCGTGAGGAATTCAATGTGGCGTTGGACACATTGAAAACCACCATGACGACCAAGGTCGAAAGCATGTTTAATAAATTCTTAGAAGGGCTTAAACTTTCCACCGCACCGTTGAAAGTGGGTGATCCCGCTAACAAGGTGACGGATGCTACCTCCGACAAGGGGGAAGCTACTAGCGAGAAAGCTCCTTCTTCTAGTGGTAAAAATGGGACCGACAGCTTTGCCCATGTGGAACCTCCACCTGTCTATGGTGGACCGCTCCCTTCCACTCATTTGAATCATGCCGGTCCGGCCCCTAAGATTGAGAAGAATGTAGATTTTGATTCTTGGGTCTATCGTTTTAAGCATCATTTAAATCATGAGAACACTAACCTTTGGAGAATCATTGAAGAAGGCTTTTATCCGCATGACCGAAGTAACTTCACTCCTAGAGAAGTTGTGGATCGTCAATTCAATGAGAATGCTCTCTTCATCATCCAAGAAGCAATCCCACCCGAAGATCTTCCTCATCTCCGGCCTTACACCATGGCCAAAGATGCTTGGCTCCAAGTTGTTTCCCTCTATCGGGGAAGCGCAAGCATTCAACGCTCCAACTATGAAGTGGTGCAAGATGAAGCCGACGAGTTTGCAATGAAAGAAGATGAAGAACCTCGTGAGCTTTTTCGGAGAGTAACCAAACTCGCGGTCTCTCTCCGAGATCATGGAAGTAAGGACACGGATGACAATTGGATCAAGCGCAAATTCCTCAAGGCAATGATGCCCTACCACAAAGCCATGTCCTCCGTAATTCGTCAAAGGCCGGACTTCCACACCTTGTCATCAAGTGAAGTGTTGGATGAGTTTGTTGCTATGAGCATCTTGGATAAGACCGCCGACAATGCGGTTCTTCGCTCTCAAAGAGTAAAGAAGCCCAACCTTGCTCTAAGGGCCAAGGCTAGTATGGAGGAAGAGGATGAAGAGGAAGAAGAGGAGGGCAACCTCGAAGATACGAAGTATGCCTATCATGAACACATGGCTCTTGCTTCAAGGCAATTTTGGAGCAAGAAGAACACAAGGCCAAACTTCAACAAGAGCAATTCAAGTGGCGCAAAGGGCAAGCAACGAGTGAGGACTTGCTTCAATTGTGGTAATGTGAGCCACTTTGTTGCGGAGTGCCCTTACGAGAAGAGGGAAGACAATGGTGGCAAGCTCATTAGAAAGGACAAGGCCAAGTCGTTCCCCAACAAGAGCAACTTCACCAAGAAGACTCCTCCCAAGGCGTTGGTGGTACAAGAAGAGTACAATGAGGATGATGACGATGATGAAGATGGTGAGTCAGTTGCCATGGCCTCCGTTGCCATTGCGAAGACTCCACGGGTGTCTCTCTTCGACTCACCCAATGAGAACATCACCTCCAAGTGCCTCATGGCGAAAGCCACCAATAAGGTAACCTCCAACATCAAAACTACCATCATTAATCATCCTTCTTCGACGGATAGCATTGATGAACATGAGGGGACAAATGTGGAGGAAAATGAGTTTGAGATCTTTATGGGTAAACTCAAGGGTAAATCCAAGAAGCACTTCGTTGCTCTCTTGGAACAACTTGGTGAAGCCAATGACATGATCGAGGCTCATGAAGATACCATCTCTAAGATGGAGGGGCATAGTCGTGACTATGCCGATGAGATTTCGGATCTTTCCAATGCTCTTGACGAAGAGCGTGGTCTTCGTTTGGCTCTTGAGGAGTCATACAATGATGATCATGCTAAGTTAAAGAAAGATCTTGATCATGCTCTTGTTGTGTCTCGTGTGCTAAACTCCGAGAAGGCAAAACTTGGGGTTGATCTTGCTAGACTTAAAGAGGAGTTTGACATTCTCGACAAGGCTCACAAAGTCTTGAAGGGCGTTCATGCTAGTCTCAAGGAGTCTCATGATCAACTCCAAGTAAAGCTAACTAAGGAGAAAGCCACCTTTCCTCATATGGTGTTAATTGATAATGCAAATGCTACTAACCCTTGTTGTGAGCATGTGCATCTTGTTGAGGAGAATGCTAAGTTGAAGGAGCAACTTGAGAAAGGCCTTATGTAATGCATACAAGGTGAGAAGAACCTCAACGACCTTTTGAGAATCCAAAAGGAAGTTGTGGCCAAGGAGGGGATTGGGTTCGCACCCAAGCCCAAGAACAAGAAGAAGAATGACAAGACAAAACGACCTCCTCCTCTCAAGCAAACTTTTGTGAAGGAGGGAGAGGGTGCTTCCAAGGAGAGGAAGACCAATGCGAAGGGTGACGGTGTCAAGAAGGGCAATACCACCCCATCCAACAAAGCCGGCGACTTTAATCCTTCTTATGTGTTATGCCGTGCAAGTGATGGGCATGTTTATGCCAAATTTGTTGGTTCTCCTCATGAGTATATTGAGTGGTCCATTTGGGTTCCTAAGACCCTTGTTACTAACATCAAAGGACCCATTACAAAATGGGTACCTAAAACCAAGCATTGATCTCTTGTAGGTGTTTGCTTTCGGTGGGGGATCATGGTTGCTCGACAGTGGAGCTACAAATCATATGACCGGAAGCAAGGACTTGGTGGTGGACGTGCACAAGATTCCATCTATGCCCACCAATGTCGAGTGGGGTGATGCCTCGTCTTCTAAGGTATTGGGACTCGGCAAAGTTGTCATTTCTCATGATCTCATGATCGAGAAGGTCATGCTAGTTGAGTCCCTTGCATACAATTTACTTTCCGTTCGTCAACTTGCTACCATGGGCTTTGCCACTTTCTTTGATATTGATACCGTGGCCCTCTTGTGGAGCAAGACTCTTAAAGTAGCCTTTGTTGGGCATGTCAAGAACGGTCTCTATGTGATTAACTTTTCGGAGCGACCCACTAAGACCGCGACATGCCTAATGGCTAAAGTTGACGTGGGATGGCTTTGGCATCGCCGTTTAGCCCATGTCAATATGAGATCTTTGCAAAGTCTTCTCAAGGGGGACCATGTCCGTGGACTAACAAATGTTAGTTTTGCTAAAGATCGTGCTTGCAGTGCTTGTATCGAAGGAAAGCTTCATGAGAAGGCTCACCCTCCCACGACTCTCATTTACTCGAAGAGGCCTTTGGAGCTCCTTCATTTGGATCTCTTTGGGCCTCCATCCTTTGATAGTCTTGGGGGTAGAAAGTATTGCTTGGTAATTGTGGATGACTATTTAAGATACACTTGGGTGTATTTCTTCAAGAGGAAGAGTGAGACCCAACAAACCGTCATTGACTTTGCAAATGAAGCCCAACGTCAACACAATGCAAAGATCTTGACAATAAGAAGTGACAACGGCACCGAGTTCAAAAACTACACCTTGGATGAGTTTCTTAGTGATGAGGGGATCAAGCATCAATATTCCGCACCGTACACCCCTCAACAAAATGGTGTTGCGGAAAGGAAGAACCGAACGTTGATGGATGCGGCAAGGACAATGATGGCGGAGTTCAAGTCTCCATACAACTTTTGGGCCGAAGCCATCAACACCGCGTGTCATGCTTCAAATCGGCTCTATCTCCGCAAAGGCTTGAACAAGACTCCATATGAGATACTCACCGGTAACAAGCCCAATCTCAAGTACTTTCGGGTGTTCGGGTGTAAGTGTTTCATTCTCAAGAAAGGTGTTCGTTTGTCTAAATTTGAGTCTAGAGCTCATGAGGGCATATTTGTTGGTTATGCTACAAACTCCCATGCTTACCATGTTCTCAATAAGTCCACGGGACTTATTGAGGAGACGTGTAACATGGCGTTTGATGAGAATAACGGCTCCCAAGTGGAGCAAAGTGGTACTTGTGATGTAGGTGATGAAATTCCTCCCCAAGCCATAAGAAGAATGGGTGTTGGTTATATCCTACCCATTGAGGAACCCCTTGTGGCCGAAGGAGAAGGACAATGCTCCACTCAAGTGGCGCCATCACCAACTCAAGACCCACACGCTTCCGAAGAACAAAGTGAAGGCTCTCAACCTCATGAACAAGATCAAGGGCAAGATCAACCTCGAGATGGTGGTGATCCACCAAATGATGCCCAAGGTCAAGTTCTCCCCCTCGAGCAAGTTCAAGATCAAGGACAAGCTCAAGACGACGCTCAAGATGATCAAGTAACCCCTCCTCGTTTCACTTCCGAGGAGGAATTAGAGCGTCGTGCCGCTAAGATCGCTTCCAAGCTCACCACCAAAGGTCATCTCATGGAGAATGTGGTTGGAAGCCTAAGAAAGGGGGTAAGCACTCGTAGACAATTAGCAAACTATTGTGAACATCATGCGTTTTTTTCTTGTGTCGAACCCCAAAAGGGTTATGAAGCGCTCGAGGACCCAGATTGGCTCAATGCCATGCACGAAGAACTCAACAACTTCGAACATAACCAAGTGTGGAAATTAGTGCCAAGGCCAACCGGGAACCATAATGTCATAGGAACCAAGTGGATATTCAAGAACAAGCAAGATGCTCATGGGATCATTGTTCGCAACAAGGCTCGTTTGGTGGCACAAGGCTACTCCCAAGTCGAGGGTATCGACTACGGTGGAACCTTTGCCCCCGTCGCTCACCTTGAATCTATTCGTTTGTTGATTGCTTATGCTTCTCATCATAATTTCACGTTGCAACAAATGGATGTGAAGAGTGCTTTTCTTAATGGTCCCATAAATGAGTTGGTGTATGTCAAACAACCCCCCGGGTTCGAAGATCCCTATTTCCCCGATCATGTGTATCAACTCCACAAGGCGCTCTATGGCCTTAAACAAGCCCCACGTGCGTGGTATGAGCATCTTACGGAGTTGTTACAAGATCGTGGATTCGAAATCGGGAAAATCGACCCCACTCTTTTTACTAAGAAGGTCAAAGGGGAGTTGTTTGTGTGCCAACTATATGTTGATGATATTATTTTTGGTTCCCCTAACAAAGCCTTCAATGAAGAATTTGCCGCTCTCATGACCTCAAAGTTCAAGATGTCTATGATGGGAGAGTTGAAGTTCTTTCTCGGATTCGAAATCAAACAAAGAAGAGAAGGAACCTTCATCAACCAAGCCAAATACACTCAAGACATGCTAAAGAGATTCAAGCTAAGTGATGTCAAGCTGGCTTCCACTCCAATGCCCACCAAGTGCCAACTTGACATTGATCCTAATGGTAAAGCGGTGGATCAAAAGGTATATCGCTCCATGATTGGATCCTTGCTTTACCTTTGTGCATCTAGACCGGATATCATGTTGAGTGTGGGAATTTGTGCACGGTTTCAAGCTGCACCTAAGGAAAGCCACTTTGTGGCGGTCAAGCGAATCTTTCGATATTTGGCTCATACCCCAAACTTTGGCTTATGGTACCCAAGAGGAGCAAACTTCAAGCTTGTAGGTTATTCAGACTCCGATTGGGCGGGAGACAAAGTGGATAGGAAGTCCACTTCCGGAGGGTGCCAATTTCTTGGTTGCTCTTTGGTAAGTTGGTCTTCTAAAAAGCAAAGTTGTGTGTCTCTCTCGTCCACCGAGGCGGAGTATGTGGCGGCCGGGAGTTGTTGTGCACAACTCTTATGGATGAGGCAAACTTTAAAGGATTACGGTGTCATTTGTGACAAAGTGCCTCTTTGGTGTGACAATGAAAGTGCCATCAAGATTTCTCTCAACCCGGTGCAACACTTCAAGACGAAGCATATTGAGATTCGATATCACTTCATCCGGGATCATATTAGGCGAGGGGAGATCGAGCTCAACTATGTCAACACTCATGATAACCTTGCGGATATTTTCACGAAGCCATTGGATGAAGCAAGATTTCGCGAGTTAAGGCATGAGCTAAATATCATTGATTCGAGCAATGTGGTTTGAACCTTTGCACACCCCTCACATTCATCATGCATTCTTGTCTAGGTGTAGGCATGGACATAGGGGGAGTGTTGTTCTCTCAATGAACTCTTCCTCCCCCCATAATGCATAAACTAATCTCACTCTTTCACATTAGCCATTTTTTATGGTACTTGTGCTTCAAAGACGAGTTTTGGTCATGGGCCCAAGGATAATTCTTCGCGGTGCCATACCAATTGACTCAAACATAGGTGGCCTCGGCCACCGCCCTCTCGTGTAGAGGTGTGTGGGTCTTGTTCTCGTGCTGGTGCTCTTGTTGCTTTGTGTTGGTTTTCTTCTCTTGCCATCGTTTCCCTTCTTTTCTTTTTGTGCCATAGGTGTTCAGTCTTGTTGTGAGTTGCGCTGGGCGGTACTACCGTTGTGAAGGCGCGGTACTACCGCCCATCACCACGGTACTACCGCTGAATGATACTACCGCCCATCACCACGGTACTACCGCTGAGGGGCGGGGCCAGGGGGTAAGTCATGGGCAGGGGTGGTTTCCTCCCCCATACCCATTTGCTTCGTCCCCTCGTTCCTCTTCCTCTCTCTCCAACGCCATCTCGCCGCGGGAGGGCTCCGGCGGCCCTCCGTCTCCGGACCGTTCCTCTCCATTTCCTTCGGTGGAGTCGATCCCCACCTCGTCATCTTGCCATGGATGCCGGTATTGCCCCCGTTCCTCTTCTCTTCTTGTCTAGTTTTCAGATCTCGCATTTTAGGGGCAATAGTGGTTGCATCTCTAGATTTTTGGCCAAATCTAGGCTTGAGTAGGTTGGAGAAGGCAACTAGACTCTTTGGATTGATGTTTGGTAGGTTTATTTTTGAATTTGGCATCCCCGGTAGTGCCGGATCTGACCACGGCAGTAGGAATCCTCTGTGCCCCGTCTCGGGCGGTACTACCGCCCATCTGGCGCGGTACTACCGCTGGAGCGGTACTGCCGCTGTGGAGGCGTAGTACTACCGCTGTTGCGGTACTGCCGCTGTGCAGGCACGGTACTACCGCCGGATGCCCAGTTCCATCGTTTCCTACCACATGTTGATCCATATTTGTTGTGTTTATTTGGTTTTGATCATTCCTTCTGGTTGTTTCGTGTGTCCGTATGTTTGGTTCCAGGTGATGAACATCCTGAGCAGCAAGTCCACCGTGTCAACCCCGGGCGTTCAACGTCAAAGCGGTACCGCACATCTGAGGCTGCAGGTGGTTCTTCCAGTGCTCCACCGCCGATAGTGGGTGCTTCCTCAAGTGCCAATCCTCCTCTCAAGAAGAAGACTGCCAACAGGCCGAAGCCAAGTGGCAAGAAGGTGACTGAAATGACTAGCAAGGAATTCTGGGACAGGCGTCGCCGCAACCCATATGAGGAAGACCAAGAACCCAACCTTGTCAATCGCCCGTTCTGGAACCGGTTTTAGTATGCCACCTACTTTGACGTGATCAAGGCTAAGAAGAACCTCTTTATCAATGTTCACTCCATCAACACGGATGCTATGGAGAAGGACCCTGAGTACTTTGGTGATGCCCTTCAGATGTGCTCTCAGTTGAACATTCTCAGGATCATGCAGTTCAACAAGGACTTTGATGCAGATTTGCTGGCTCAGTTCTTTGCCATTGTTCACCTAGGAACTGATGAAGACAGGACTCTGACTTGGATGACTAATGGGAAGGTGCTAGCTGTCAAGTGGAAGGCCTTCATGGGATTGCTAGAGGTGGAAGATCAAGGGCTCGAGACTCCAGTCGGATTTCGTCCTCACCACAATGTTACCTCCACTCACAAGCAAGCTCTCTGGCCCTACTGTACGCGGAAGGTCAACCCTGAGACCAGGAAGGAAACCTATGAGTTGTCTACCTATCTGGACATCCTTCACCGTATCTTCCGCGAGACTCTCTTCCCTCGTATCGGGAATCTGGACATGGTACACTCTTATCTCGTGGACATGCTTCTCTTCTGCTAGCGTGAGAAGGACGCAAACACTGGCGAGTCCCTGGACATCTCTCATGTTATGTGGTCTGAACTTCTTGCTGCTATTTCTGAGCGCAAGTGCCCGATTTATGGTCCGTTCATTATGTTGCTCATTGAGAAGGCCTGGAGACGCACCTATCCTGAGGAGCACCTGGAAACTGGAGAGTTGGTTTCTCATGAGATCAAGTGTCTGAGGAAGAAGGATAACTGGGGCATTCCTAGATCTGGAGTTCCATCTTCTGCTGCTGCCATGGAGACCGAGGGCGAGACTGATGCCGATGATGACGATGAGGATTATGTGCCTTCTGGGACAAAGCCTTCTGCGGTAGAGCCCTCTTGGGCAAAGAAGCTCAAACACAAGATGAAGAAGTTGTTCTGCATGGAGTCTCACGGTCAGTATATGACTCATGTGGCTGAGAAGAAGGCAAGGGGGCGTCACAAGGAGCTTATGCGTCAGTTGGGTGCGACAGTCACCAGCGGCTCTGAGGGTCAGATCACTGAGGAGGAGGAGTGGATCCAGCAGCACTGTACGTGGACCGATTCAGATGCCGAGCAGTTTCCGGCCGAGGACGGCGGTGCAGATGATCACGCAGAGTCCTGATGTTCGAGATCCTCAGCATGCTCTCACCTGGAGCCGTAGGTTAGCTCTTTTCCCCTTTTGGTGTCTCGATGCCAAAGGGGGAGAGAGTTTAGGGATTTGCGTCGTTGTGTTGCGAGTGTGTCTTTGTCTTTGTTCTTTCGTTGTGTTTGCTACCTTGTGCTTTGTTTGGCTTTTGTGTTCAGTAAGACCTTAGTTCCAGTCATATGGTGTGAGACATATGCTACCTTATCCTTATCATACCTTTATCTATGTCTCTAGTCATTTGGCATCTCATGAGTTTCATGCTTATTATGTTATATATCCTGCTCTCTTGAATCTCGCTTAGGTTGTTGGTCTCTAAAATACAGGGGGAGTGTTGATCCTAGTATGTGTGTTGTGCAGTCCAAAGCACTTATCTTGATGGCACACATCTAGGGGGAGCCCGTCTATATTTTAGAGATTTGGGGTTTGCTTATGTCCTTTGTCTTTTCCCATTTATGCAAATCCCATATTGTCATCAATCCACCAAAAAGGGGGAGATTGTAAGGGCATATTTGTCCCTAAGATGTTTTGGTGATTGATGACAATACTTTTGCGGACTAATCGTGTGCATTGAGTGTTTTCAGAGATTCATCCTTTTGGCACGAGACGATTCCCTCCCCTCGGAAGCTTGAAGCGAAGATGGTGTAGTCCTTTCGAATTAGTTTGGTGGACTAGTTTCATAGGGATCACCGTACTATCAAGAGGGGGTTCGCTTTGGAAAGGCTAGGGTGGAATCATCACGTACACTTCCTTTGCCCCCCCCCTCCGAGCCATTCCACTTCTATGATGGGCTTGTTCCCCTTCTGAGTGTGCCTTCTCTGGTCCCAACGGTAGTACCGCGGGCCGGAGCGGTAGTACCGCTTATGGCTACAAGCGGTAGTACCGCTCTAGGAGTCGTAGTACCGCTGGTAGCCCCCAGTCGTAGTACCGCTGCGGTCTCGTGCTAGTACCGCCTCGATTCGAGGGGTCTTTTTTCGTGTCGGGTTTTACGGAACTAGTCGCGGCAGTGGGGGCCGTAGTACCGCTCACATGCGGTAGTACCGCCCTGACCACCGCGGTAGTACCGCTCTAGGCTCAGCGGTAGTACCGCCCGGTGGAGCGGTAGTACCGCTGTGATCAGCAGTAGTACCGCTGCCTCCTGCGGTAGTACCGCTCTCTACGGGGCTGGTGTGGGGGTGTAGCGACCAGACCTCAAATGGCCTGTGCTGCTGTGCACCAGTGTCATCCCTGGATCAGTAATGCTGACACGCACAGTACAAATGGAGGATTTATAACAGAGTAGCAATCACACACTTATTACATCGAATATCTCCGAAGAGATTAAGTATAAACATGGCTTAAGGCCATCTAATAACGATAATAGCGGAAGACTTGGAAGATAAGTGAGTCCATCAACTCCAGCGGCATCACTGAGTATAAGACCACGACCTAAGGCTCCTTACTCGTCGTCTGAAAAGTCTGCAACATGAAACGTCGCAGCCCGAAAACGGGTCAGCACATAGAATATGCTGGCAAAGTAACACATAGAGAACAATGAACAATGATAATGCTATACTATATCCATATATGGCTGGTGGAAAAGCTCTATGGTTACAGTTTTGCGAAAAGCAAATTTTTCCCTACTTCAAAGGAATAAATTTTATTTAACTATCATGATGGTTGAAACATTGAGAAGGTACCTCCAACTCAATCCCAATTAAGTGTCATCATTAACCCAACAAAATTAATTATAAGTATCACGGTGATGAGATTCAAATGATAATCCAGGTACTAGATACTCAAGTTGTCCATAACCGGGGACACAGCTAATCATGATCAGTTTGTACACTCTGCAGAGGTTTGTGCACTTTTCCCCACAAGACTCGATCGCCTCCGCTTGATTCTCGCACTGCATGTTGTTTGAGAAACGGATGACCGAGACACAGTCTTTCAGAAACAGTCACTCTCTACTCTGGATGGACCGGTACACCTACTTTCCCCTACATCTGCTAGTCCACCTCTTCAAGAGATCCTGTAACCTACTCAGCTATGCTAGAGCCCATAATAGCTTGCGGCTGCACACGGAAGTTTCTAGCATGAATAATCTTATGATCCCTTTGAGCCTGGGTGGCGGACCTTATACATACAGACAACACTGGGTTCTCCAGGTGCCTCAATCCACCCAGATGTGAGTTTTAGTTGCCACCTTAAGTTGAACCATTATTAAACATCTCACATCTGTCATGAATATCTCTCAAACCCAATCCACGTCTACGAGCATAGCATGGCATATAATAGCAACGTAGAAGTAACTCCCAAGGGTTTGATAAAGTAAAGCATGTAATAGGTACTACCTCAACTACTTCCCAATACCCACAGTTTAATTAGATCCTAATCATGCAATGTGTTTGAGGAATAGATCTAATGCAATAAAAACTGGGTATGAACGGGGTATGATCAAAGTGTTACTTGCCTTGCTGATGATCCGCAAAACCTAGCGAGTCGAAGTAACAAGCGGCACACTCCGGGTACTCTATCGCAAACAAACAAGCATACAATCAGTACTCATCTAATGCACAGGTAAAACTCGAATGAAAGATCCAACCAGAAAGTTCAACTTAAGAACTCCGGTTTGCAAAAAGAATCAACTCGAAAGAAGCAACGAAAGTCAAACGGCGAAAGAAAGAAACTTCGTTTGCTAATCTGGATCTAGGTCAAATTTTACTGTAGCAAAAACTTGTTTGAGTAGGTTAAACGGAAAGAGAATTTCGAGACGAAACTCTAGGCGCTTGAATCACCTGATTCCGATAAACAAGCAAAAAGTTAAACAGGTTTGAAGATTCGATCGGAAATCGAATCTGAGAAAAATAACGAGAAAATCCGACGAAAAAGAAAAACGGACGAACGATTAAATAACGGACGTTCGTTAACAGAGAAAAACCGATGAACGCGTTCGTTAAAACGAACGGTTCGGGGAACGCTCGCGAAATAAGAAAAACCGAAAAAAACCGATCTAGGTTTTTTTTACAGAAAACTGGTCAACACGAGACGACCGGCGGCAGTACCTCGGCGGCGGCTCGGCGATGGGCTCCAGCGGGCGAGGGGGCGGGCGAGGGGGGGGCTCCGACGGCGAGGGGTGCGGGCTC
>NC_057796.1:100624413-100716838 GCF_018294505.1 Triticum aestivum
GGTGATGAGGAAAACGGAGGGGGGGTATTTATGAGGGGGGTGCGGGCGGCTTGGGGAAGGGGCTACCGAGGCGGCGGCGGCGTCGTGGCGAGCTCGGACTCCGGCGGCGTCGCGTAGTGGGGAGAGAGGAGAGGGGTGACGGCGGGCCGTCGGCTGGGCTCGGCCCAGTCGGCGCGGGCGCGGTTGTTTTTTTTAAAAAAAAATAAGTTCCGCGGAAAATATTGCATAGAAAAATAAATAAAAATATGAAATAAATTTTCCCCGTCTAGTTAGAAAATCTAGAATAGGGTGAACATTTTTAAAATCAAAAATAAATACTTTGAAAACATGCATATTTTTAAATGCAATAAAAATTGCAAATAAATTCCAAATAAATTCCAAATAATGATTTTAACATTTTTCCTCCAGTATTTCAATGTTTTGGAGAAGTCATATTTTCTCCTCTCGTTTATTTTAAAATGAAATATTTTTCCGGAGAGAAAAATAATTAAAAATCCCAATCCTCGTTTGAAAAATCAAATACGAAAACACAAGAAAATCCCCAACTCTCTCCGAGGGTCCTTGAGTTGCTTAGGATTTATCGAGGATTTGTCAAAATGCAACAAAACATAATATGCAAATGATGATGTATAACATTCCAAATTGAAAATTTGGGATGTTACAGGGGGTAACGGTTGGTTTGTTCCCCCCACTATATAAGGAGGTCTTCTTCCCCAAAGTTGACCTACCTCTTCCCCCAAAAGCTCCATTGTTGCTCCAAGCTCCATTTTCGCCCGATCTCTCTCCCTAGCCAATCAAACTTGTTGATTTGCTCGGGATTGGTTGAGAAGGCCACGATCTACACTTCCACCAAGAGAAATTTGATTCCCCCCACTTATCCCTAGCGGATCTTGTTACTCTTGGGTGTTTGAGCACCCTAGACGGTTGAGGTCACCGCGGAGCCATAGTCCATTTTGGTGAAGCTTTGTGGTGTCGTTGGGAGCCTCCAATTAAGTTGTGGAGATTTCCCCAACCTTGTTTGTAAAGGTCCGGTCGCCGCCTTCAAGGGCACCAATAGTGGAATCACGGCATCTCGCATTGTGTGAGGGCGTGAGGAGAATACGGTGGCCCTAGTGGCTTCTTGGGGAGCATTGTGCCTCCACACCGCTCCAACGGAGACGTACTTCCCCTCAAAAGGAAGGAACTTCGGTAACACATCCTCGTCTTCACCGGCTCCACTATTGGTTATCTCGTCCCTTTACTTTCGCAAGTTTACTAGTGTTATATCTCTTATTTGCTTGCATGCTTGTTGTCATTGCATCATATAGGTTGCTCACTTAGTTGCATATCTAGACAACCTATTTTGGTGCAAAAGTTTAATTTGGTAAAGAAAAGCTAAAATTGTTAGTTGCCTATTCACCCCCCCTCTAGTCAACTATATCGATCCTTTCACCAATGGAGGAGTCACATACCAAGGAACAATTCCCCCAAGCAGTTTTGTGAGAGGTGCTTTGAGCAAGGAGATCGAAAATCGCAGCAAAATGAGCTAGAACTCGTGCTTGAGCTGGATGGTGATTTTTTTGGGAGGAAGAAGAAGTGTGTGGGTGCAGGAATTAGTGGAGGGGAGCCAGCATGGGCCCATGAGGCGGGGGCGCGCCCTGGACCCTCGTGGCCAGGTGCTTGCTCCCCCTGCTGTGTTCTCAGTGCCAGATATTCCCAAATATTTCAGAAAAAATCATATTCCAATTTCAGGGCATTTGGAGAACTTTTATTTTCAGGGTATTTTTATATTGCACGGATAATTCAGAAAATAGACAGGAAAATACTATTTTTACTTTATTTCAACTAAATAACAAAAAGTAGAGAGAAGGTACAGAAGGTTGTGCTTTCTAACTTCATCCATCTCATGCTCATCAAAAGGAATCCACTAACAAGGTTAATCAAGTCTTGTTAACAAACTCATTCCGACTAACATGGAACCGGAGAAATTTCGAATAACACTATGTTACCTCAACAGGGATATGCACATCCCCAATAATAAGAATTCATATTTCTTCTTGACAGTAGGTAGAGGAAATTCAAAACCTCCAAAACTAATTGATGGAAATTTTCCAATAGAATTTATACTATGAACTTGAGGTTGTTTCCTCGGAAAGTGTACCGTATGCTCATTACCATTAACATGAAAAGTGACATTGCCTTTGTTGCAATCAATAACAGCCCCTGCAGTATTCAAAAGGGTCTTCCAAGAATAATAGACATACTATCGTCCTCGGGAATATCAAGAATAACAAAGCTCGTTAAAATAGTAACGTTTGCAACCACAACAGGCACATCCTCACAAATACCGACAGGTATGGCAGTTGATTTATCAGCCATTTGCAAAGATATTTCAGTAGGTGTCAACTTATTCAAATCAAGTCTACGATATAAAGAGAGAGGCATAACACTAACACCGGCTCCAAGATCACATAAAGCAGTTTTAACATAGTTTCTTTTAATGGAGCATGGTATAGTTGGTACTCCTGGATCTCCTAGTTTCTTAGGTATTCCACCCTTAAAAGTGTAATTAGCAAGCATGGTGGAAATTTTAGCTTCCGGTATCTTTCTTTTATTAGTGACAATTTCTTTCATATACTTAGCATAAGGATTCGTTTTGAGCATATCAATTAATCACATACGCAAGAAGATAGGTCTAATCATTTCAGCAAAGCGCTCAAAATCCTCATCATCCTTTTTCTTGGATGGTTTGGGAGGAAAAGGCATGGGTTTCTGAACCCATGGCTCTCTTTCCTTACCGTGCTTCCTAGCAACAAAGTCTCTCTTATCATAATGTTGATTCTTTGATTGTGGGTTATCAAGATCAACAGCAGGTTCAATTTCTACATCATTATCATTGCTAGGTTGAGCATCAGCATGAACATTATCATTAACATTATCACTAGGTTCATGTTCATTACCAGATTGTGTTTCAGCATCAGAAATAGAAATATCATTGGGATTCTCAGGTGTGTCAGCAACAAGTTCACTAGAAGCATGCAAAGTCCTATCATTTTTCTTTTTCTTCTTTTTAGAAGGACTAGGTGCATCTATATTATTTCTCTGAGAATCTTGCTCAATTCTCTTTGGGTGGCCTTCAGGATACAAAGGTTCCTGAGTCATTTTACCAGTTCTAGTAGCCACTCTAACAGCAAAATCATTATTCTTATTATTTAATTCATTGAGCAAATCATTTTGAGCTTTAAGTACTTGTTCTACTTGAGTGGTAACCATAGAAGCATGTTTACTAATGAGTTTAAGTTCACCTTTAACTCTAGACATATAATCACCCAAGTGTTCAATCATATAAGCATTTTGTTTTAATTGTCTACCAAAATAAGCATTAAAATCTTCTTGCTTAACCATAAAGTTATCAAACTCATCCAAACATTGGCTAGCAAACTTAGTAGGAGGGATTTCAGCTTTATCATATCTATAGAGAGAATTTACCTTTACTACCTGTGTCGGGTTATCAAGACCATGAGTTTCTTCAATAGGTGAAGGATTAAGATCATATGTTTCTTCAACAGGCGGTAAATTAAGACCATGTATTTCTTCAATAGGAGGTAAATTCTTAACATATTCAAATTTAATACCCTTTTCTTTCATAGATTTCTTTGCCTCTTGCATATCTTCAGGACTGAGAAATAGAACACCCCTCTTCTTCATAGTTGGTTTAGGAATTGGCTCAGGAATTGGCTCAGGAAGTGTCCAATTATTTTCATTTGTCAACATATTATTCAATAAAATTTCAGCTTCATCCGGTGTTCTTTCCCTGAAAACAGAACCAGCACAACTATCCAGGTAATCTCTGGAAGCATCAGCTAGTCCATTATAAAAGATATCAAGTATTTCATTTTTCTTAAGAGGATGATCAGGCAAAGCATTAAGTAATTGGAGAAGCCTCCCCCAAGCTTGTGGGAGACTCTCTTCTTCAATTTGCACAAAATTATATATATCCCTTAAAGCAGCTTGTTTCTAATGAGCAGGGAAATATTTAGCAGAGAAGTAATAAATCATATCCTGGGGACTACGCACACAACCAGGATCAAGAGAATTAAACCATATCTTAGCATCACCCTTTAATGAGAATGGAAATATTTTAAGGATATAAAAGTAACGAGTTCTCTCATCATTAGTGAATAGGGTGGCTATATCATTTAATTTAGTAAGATGTGCCACAACAGTTTCAGATTCATATCCATAAAAAGGATCAGATTCAACCAAAGTAATTATATCAGGATCAACAGAGAATTCATAATCCTTATCAGTAACACAGATAGGTGAAGTAGCAAAAGCAGGGTCAGGTTTCATTCTAGCATTAAGAGATTGCTGCTTCCATTTAGCTAATAACTTCTTAAGATCATATCTATCATTGCAAGCTAAAATAGCTCTAGCAGCTTCTTCATCCATAACATAACCCTCAGGAACAACAGGTAATTCATATTTATTAGGGGGAGAGTCTTCATCATCACTATCATCAATATTATCAGTTTCAATAATTTCATTCTCTCTAGCCCTAGCAAGTTGTTCATCAATAAATTCACCAAGTGGCACAGTAGTATCAAGCATAGAAGTAGTTTCATCATAAGTATCATGCATAGCAGAAGTGGCATCATCAATAACATGCGACATATTAGAATTAATAGCAGAAGCAGGTTTAGGTGTCGCAAGCTTACTCAAAACAGAGGGTGAATCAAGTGCAGAGCTATGGCAGTTCCTTACCTCCCCTCGTAGTTGAGGGATAAATTTTTGCTTTCGCGTCTTTCAAGTTCTTCATCGTGACCAGCAGATATAAATCCCAAGTGACTCAAAGAATAGAGCTATGCTCCCCGGCAACGGCGCCAGAAAATAGTCTTGATAACCCACAAGTATAGGGGATCGCAACAGTTTTTGAGGGTAGAGTATTCAACCCAAATTTATTGATTCGACACAAGGGGAGCCAAAGAATATTCTCAAGTATTAGCAGTTGAGTTGTCAATTCAACCACACCTGGATAACTTAGTATCTGCAGCAAAGTATTTAGTAGCAAAGTAATATGGAAGTAACGGTAACGAAAGCAAAAGTAATATTTTTGGGTTTTGTAGTGATTGTAACAGTAGTAATTAACGGAAAAGTAAATAAGCAAAGAACAATATGTGAAAGGCTCGTAGGCATTGGATCGGTGATGGAGAATTATGCCGAATGCGGTTCATCATGTAACAGTCATAACATAGGGTGACACAGAACTAGCTCCAATTCATCAATGTAATGTAGGCATGTATTCCGAATATAGTCATACGTGCTTATGGAAAAGAACTTGCATGACATCTTTTGTCCTACCCTCCCGTGGCAGCGGGGTCCTAATGGAAGCTAAGGGATATTAAGGCCTCCTTTTAATAGAGTACCGGACCAAAGCATTAACACATAGTGAATACATGAACTCCTCAAACTATGGTCATCACCGGGAGTGGTCCCGATTATTGTCACTTCGGGGTTGCCGGATCATAACACATAGTAGGTGACTATAGACTTGCAAGATAGGATCAAGAACTCACATATATTCATGAAAACATAATAGGTTCAGATCTGAAATCATGGTACTCGGGCCCTAGTGACAAGCATTAAGCATAGCAAAGTCATAGCAACATCAATCTCAGAACATAGTGGATACTAGGGATCAAACCCTAACAAAACTAACTCGATTACATGATAAATCTCATCCAACCCATCACCATCCAGCAAACCTATGATGGAATTACTCACGCACGGCGGTGAGCATCATGAAATTGGTGATGGAGGATGGTTGATGATGACGATGGCGACGGATTCCCCTCTCCGGAGCCCCGAACGGACTCCAGATCAGCCCTCCCGAGAGGTTTTAGGGCTTGGCGGCGGCTCCGTATCGTAAAACGCGATGAATCCTTCTCTCTGATTTTTTTCTCCCCGAACACGAATATATGGAGTTGGAGTTGAGGTCGGCGGAGCAACAGGGGGCCCACGAGGCAGGGGGCGCGCCCAGGGGGGCAGGCGCGCCCCCACCCTCGTGGACAGGTGGAGGCCCCCCTGATGTGGATTCTTCTTCCAGTATTTTTAATATTTTCCAAAAATAAGTTCCATGGAGTTTCAGGTCATTCCGAGAAATTTTGTTTCTGCACATAAATAACACCATGGCAATTCTGCTGAAAACAGCGTCAGTCCGGGTTAGTTCCATTCAAATCATGCAAGTTAGAGTCCAAAACAAGGGCAAAAGTGTTTGGAAAAGTAGATACGACGGAGACGTATCATGAAGAAACACAGGACCACAATACTTTATCTCGTCGACAAGGTGCACAGTGAGATGGACCATGAAATCAAAGAATGACGGTGGGAAAAAAACATCTCTAGGTTGGACAATATTCTTGCAATATCATCTTGCATATGATCCAACTCTTCAGGATCTACAACTTTCTGCCATAGTTGGTTGAAGAAATCATAGAGATCAATGAGTGTGTTTCTTATATCTTTGTCCATCAGATTCCTGATGGTCACCGGGAGGATTTGTGTCAACATTATGTGGCAATCATGTGACTTCATGTGTCCCAACTTCATTTTACCTGAGCTCACATCGACGAGACTTATGATGTTTGCGGAGTAGGAAGAGGGTGTCTTAACTGACAACAAATAGGTGAATAACTGTGTTGCTTCTTTTGTACTAAAATTGTAACTCTGGCGAGCTTTTATGAATTTGTCATCATCTTCTGCTTCACTCTTGCGTTTTGATTGATCAGCAAGCATATCGAGCCATGAACCATCACCATCCTTTCTTTTACCTTTAATCTTGAGCAGAGTACCAAGGATGCTTTCACATATGTTCTTCTCTACGTGCATGACATCGATGCAGTGACGTACATGTAGAATCTCCCAGTAAGGTAATTTTCAGAACACTGATTTCTTCTTAAACACTTGACCCTTGGGTGTTTGTTTCACCGTCAAAGGGTGGTTCTTGCCAAGCACAACATTAATTTTTTTAGCCATGTTGTGGACCACCTCCCCGTCATAGGGTCTTGGGCCCACACCTACCTCTGTCGTACCATCAAATTCAGCTTTCATCTTTCGGTATGGGTGATTTTTCCGTAAGAACCTACGATGACGCAAATACACGGTTTTGTGCAACTTGGGAATTCTTTTGCTAGCTGTCCTATCCATGCATGTGACACACCCTACATCTTCCTTTGTTTTCTGCCCTGATGTGTTGCCTAATGCCAGCATATCTTGAATGGTGTGCACCAGCATCACATGTAGATCGAAAATCTCCTTTCTGTAAGCATCATAAAGTTTTACAGCAGGCGCATCTATCCACACTGTCAGCAGTTCTTCTACCAGTAGCTAAAAGTAAATGTCGATATCATTTCCAGGTTGCTTCGGGCTTTGGATAATCATTGACATCATAATGTATTTTTTCTTCATACACAACCATGTGCTGTGATTGGTGCTCATATCGCCAAAAGGATTCATCCCATCAGTACACTCCCCGAGCCTTATACTTCTAGGATCCTTGGCAAAGTCTTGAAACTTGCTGTCGATTAATTCCCACTGAGCCCCATCTTTTGGGTGCCTCATAAACTTGTCTGCAATTCGCTCATCATGATGCCACCGCAACCTCTTTGCCTCTCTATGGTTTGCAAACAAACGCCTCAACCTTGGAATTAAAGGCAAGTACCAAACAACCTTGAACGGGATTCCTGTCTTGATCTCGTCGTCCAATTTGTACTTGTCCTTCCTGTGCTTGTATCATGCATGCTTGCATGTGGGACATGCACGCAAATCTTTGTACTCACCACGGTACAATATACAATCATTCACACAAGCGTGTATCTTTTGTACTTCAAGTTCCAATGGGCAAACAATTTTCTTCGCTTCATTCGCGCTTCTGGGGAGCAGAGCACATTATCTTCTGGAAGAATTTCTTTGAAAAGACCTAACATCTCTGTGAAGCCCTTGTTTGATAGACCGTTTGCTGCTTTAAATCTGAGAAGCGCCAGGGTGGCACTCAACCTGAAATATTTCTTTTTGCAACCTGTATACAATTCTTTCTTGGAGTTTGCATCAATGGTTGGCAGATCCTTATACCCAATCATATCCTTTTTTGGGCCCTCGAAATCTGCAATCATAGCAGCAAAATCTGGCATATCAAGATCGTCGTCATCGGCGTCAACATCTTGGTTTTCTAGTGGGCGTTTCGGCCTTCCGGTGTTCCATTGGTAGCTTGACGCCTCTGCCCTGATGTTAGATTGAACATCCATGTGACACTGATCGGGGTTTGGCATCTCGCAGCCCTGGGTATCTCCATCCATGACCTCCTCTCCACCATGTCTGGTCCAACGTGTATATCCATCCATGAATCCTTGAGAGACTAAGTGCCACTGGACATCTCCAACTACATGTGACTCTGTATTGGCACAATCAGCACATGGACACATGATGTAATCCGCATCACCAATTCTCCTCTTTGTACTTTCAGCCAAATCATGAACTCTGTCACACCACTAATAAATTCTACGGTTTTCCGTTTATTCATCCATCGAGATCGTTCCATCTGCACCACACGAATGGTAATTAAAAACAAAACAACAACATTAATACACGGATTAACTGTTGCCCAAAGATGCGTGCATAAATCACAAGGTTTCATTTTCATAATTACTGAGGGTGCTCCATATTGTTATCTAGACGTGCAATGGCAAAAATTAATGGCCAGTAAATTTACGCGCAGAGTACTAGTATAGCACTACCCTTAGGAATTGAATACCTTAATTAAGCCACTCACGAAAAGAATACCTTAATTAATTAGCCGCGCGGTGACCTCCACCCAGCAGACAGAGAAGCACGATGCAGCGGCATGCCGAGACAGCAGGGAGGAGCAAAGCTTAGTGCGGCTGCCGCCTGAAGTTCGACCTCCACTATCCCGCCATCGACCGCGATGGATGTGCTCGAATCACGCCGCCACCGACCTCGATGTTTGAGCTCCTCCTACCTCCCACCGCAGACCGAGGATTGACCTCCTATGACGCCGCCACTGCCCACCGACCGAGGATTGACCTCTTCTCTGATAGCCGCTGCCTAGGCCGCCGCCGCCATCTCTATATGTAGAGCGGCTGTTTTTTAACGGATATCCGCAGAGCGGCTATTTACACGGCATCACTGTAACTCAATTATATGTACAGGGTAGTACATCGCATACGGTTATGTAACGGCAACCGTCTCTCACCTACGTTGTCTTCTCACACGGTTTGGTGCGAAAATCGTGTGTGACGTTGTAATACCTAACACAAACAACATGTATAAACAGTGTGTCGTATACAACATATAGTGCCATAAGTAGTTCCCGGCTGTTAGCTTATCCCCACAGTTTCCCCATTTCCCCCAAATCCCTAGATAGCCTCCAAATTTCCTCGCGTGGCGCTGACATTGGGGGAATGCAGACGAGTGGTGCTGATGGTTTCGGTGCGGCTGCTCCTGCTCGTGTCGCCGCCACGACAGCGGTCGCCGGCGAGCACTTGCCTAAGGTCATCGAAAGGCAGGTGTACTACGGATCCGAATCGTCCTGTCAGGTTCCAATCTATCCCGATCTTTTTTAGCATGTCCAAAGTAGCTCCTTGCTGAATCCGTCCTGAATGAACCCTCTGACGTTGTCCTGGACTAGGGGGTACTCACCACAGCGTCTCCTGACCAGGTGGATCGGGCCAAGGACCCCCATGGCGGTTCACTCATGCGCCACTTCGGGCAGCCCATGCCGCATACAAGGAGTATTCCACAAGACTTGGCGGTCAAGGACTCCTCTCCACCAACGTATTCGGCTAGGACTCTTGTTATCCTAGGCCTCTGGTGCATTATATAAGCCAAGGCCAGGCTAGTCGATAGGGCATTATTCATCATACCCTCAGGTTTTAGACCACAACATATGATCTCGTGGTAGATCAACTCTTGTAATACTCATATTCATCAAGATCAATCAAGCAGGAAGTAGGGTATTACCTCCATAGAGAGGGCCCGAACCTGGATAAACATCGTGTCCCCTGTCTCCTGCAACCATCGACCTTAGATGCACAGTTTGGGACCCCCTACCCGAAATTTGCCGGTTTTGACACCAACAATGGTGCTTTCATTGAGAGTTCCGTTGTGTGATTGGCAAAGGATCAATGGCTCGACTGCAGATCAACTGCGACGTCGACGTCTTCGTCGTCGGCTCGACTGGTCACCTTGGCTCGACCGAGGACTGCGCCCTACCTCCGATCGTCATATTCGGGCGCGGGCCTCCATCAACATCAACTCGATCCCTATCATGATCATGGAGAAATCATCCTTGGAGCTCGGGGGATCAACGTCAACATTGCCCTCGGCCGACCGCGCTGTTTTTTCAAACAGAGAACTTGTATCCGCTGCCACCACCTCCTCGAGCATCGTTTTGACGATTCCTTTGGTGGAATTGTGCGGAATTAAGTCTACAACAATCGTGCAAAAGTTAGTCAAGTTCCGATGGAGGAATCTCCGGCAATCTATGATATACCGGAGCCGTGTCAAATCTGGACGGGAATCTAGACGAGTTTAGGGCGTGGTCTCCAGCACCTAGCTCGGACGTCCTTTGGAAGATCCATCCGTTGATCGGATACAGAATTCCTATATGTACCACGCCTCAAAATTTTAGCTCGATCCGATCGTCCAAACTCCGAGAACCTTCCGATTAGTGCATCGCTTTTCGGATCTGTTTTCTGCGCGAATACGGATCCGACCAGAATTCATGTTCCTTTATGAACGTGATATTGGACGACCTTCTTAAAGGAATTTTATTCTAGGGTATTGTGTGTTGTTCTTAACACGTGCCCATAAAATTTTAAGCCTTCTCTGAGGCACTCTTCACCATCGCGCTGGTGTCAAACCAGTCCGGTAACATTGCTCCATGTCTACCGACCTGCACTAGACAGGTCGTCGCTTCATCGAGCCGAGCCTAACCTTATCGGATCATCAGCTCGGCAAGCCGAACAAGAGTTCGGCATCGCGAAGGATAAATCATTGTAAGTGCATCTAGTGCCCCTTAGTGATTTTGGTGTATTGAAGACTTATAGGTTAAGGGACTGATGCGTTTATGAGTGTACACAGGTCTATAAGTCTATGAGGAGTTTGATATTTACAGAGAAAGTCGACCCCTAAAAATGAAGTTCTTCGACTGAAGACTTTGAAAGTGAAGAAATTGGTGTGACCTTGAAGACTTCGTATTCATTTGAGGAACATGAAGCGTGAAGACTTTTGTTTTCGTAGTTTCATTTTCTCTTTCTTGAGTCATAGGAAACACTGTACTGTTAAAGGGGGTCGAGGAAATACTAAGGAAAAATTTCCATGTGATGCTCAACTCAAAATCCTACACCTACCAATCCCTTCGAGTGAAGCCATTGGAAATCTCATACAGTCCAGTCATATTCTTCAGTGACAGAGACGAAGTTCTTCTGGTCTCTGAGGAATTTGTTCTGCTGAGGGGTTAGAAATTTGCCAGTGCGGATTGCCTACACAGTGAGGAACATGATAGCCCTGAGGAATTTGATACTAAAATTTCCGACCATTGATGTGCTGCGCACCAACTGTCCCAAAATATCTACCCACCTAACGGTCATATCATTGAAGGGCATTTATGTCTTATCATGCCGGGCTGCTCCCTAGGCTATAAATAGCCGCCCCTACAACCACTAGCTGGTTGGCTGCTCCGAGAGAAACTAACACTTGTCATTTGTGAGCATCCCATCCTCCGAGGACTTTGAGCGAAAATCATCAAGTGAGGAAATACCCCAAACCCAAACACCTACAAACCCAAAGTGATTGAGCATCACTGAAGAGATTGATCCTGCGTGGATCCGACGCTTGTTACCTTTGAAGACAGTGCTTCTTCCAAACGGTTAGGCGTCATGGTCTAGAGCATCCAATAGGAAATTGTGGATCGCCGAGTGACCGAGTTTGTGAAGGTTTGGAAGTCACCTGAAGACTTACCACGAGTGATTGGACGAGGTCTGTGTGACCTTAGTTCAAGGAGAATACGGTGAGGACTGTGTGTCCGGGACTGGGTGTCCTCAGGTTTAAATACCTAGCCGCTCCAACCAGACGTACAACTGAGACAGCAGTTGGAACTGGTCTACCAAATCATTGTCGTCACCAAGCCAACTGGTTCTAATTCCTCAACTCTTTCATTTCCTCATTACTGTGTTGTGCACTTGTTCATATCTGTGTTTGAAGACTTTGACTGAAGACTTTCTCAATTTCCTCAGTTCAATTTCTTCAGTCTGTTTGTCTTCATCCTGTGTTATCCTGTGTTTATGCTTTCTGTACTCTGTGCTTGTCTTCATTTCATCATGATGACTATGCTTGTGTTCTGCTATACATACTTTTGAGTACTTATTCCGCTGCAAGTAGTTCTTTGCTAAGGAATTTCCTCACTAGCAAATTCCTCAGTGAAGAATTTATAAAAATCGCCTATTCACACCCTCCCCCTCTAGTCGATATGACGCACTTTCAATTGGTATCAGAGCGAGGTACTCCCTTGTTCTGTGTGATTTTGGTTTAACCGCCTGGAGTTTTAGTTATGTCGACCGCAGGTATGAAGAAAGTGACATGTCCCATCTTTGACGGTCATGATTATCCCAAGTGGAAGGCCATGATGAAGAAGCACCTCATGGCGATGAACAACGAACTGTGGACCGTCACTGAGATTGGTCTTACCGATCTGTGCAAGACGGCGGAAGCTGATGACATTCGCAAGTACACTCTTCTCAACCTCACGGTGAAGGGCATCATCTGCTCCTGTCTGTCTCAAAATTAGTTCAGGAACGTCATGCATCTCGATCATGCGAAGCTTATCTGGGACCGTCTCTCTGATGTCTATGAAGGTCATCAAACCCGTCATGATCCTTGGTTTGAAGATTTCAAGGAATCTCTCAAATCAATGACATTCGAACCAGAATCATCATCCTCCTCACCATGCCTTATGGAAGATGGTGAAAAGGTAACTGAATGCTATCTGTCTGAATCTAGTGATGATGAATCTGATGATGAATTAGGACCCAGTTATGTCAAACTTGTTCCCCTTGCCGCTAAACAAGAAAGGGCTTTGGAAAAGGTTCAAAACATGCTTAGTAAGAGCGATGATATGTTGGGTGAAGAAATGGATCAGTCAAAAGCTTTGGCTGAAAGTCTTCAGAGACTTCATACTAAGTATGACACCCTTCAAGGTAATCATAACACTCTCCTATCTGATCATGAGAAGCTTTCTTATGAATTTCTTCAAAGAAAGCAAGATCTTGAGAAGCTAAAAGTGAGTTATGAAGATCTTCAGAAGGAGCGCGATTCATTACTTGCTCAACAAATCAGCGCTGCTCATGAAGAATTTGTTCCTCCATGTTTGAAATGCATTGAACGTGAATCCGCTAATTCTTCACCTGAATGTTCAAATGCTTCTAATGCTACAAATTCCTCAACTGTCTCTGCTATCATTAATTCCTCATCTGAGGACATTGCTAGTATCACTAACGATGCAGGGCTGAAGGAGATGTACATGACAGGCATGTACAAAAGCCTCAAAGGGCATCAGACTCTTTGTGATGTGCTTAAAAAGCAGATCCTCAACAGGAACCCTAGGAAAGAGGGTATTGCCTTTGAAAGGAAACTCAATGCTGATGGTACATATTGGAAGCCTGAGCAGTACCCCAAAACCTCATGGGTTGCTGCAAAGGGACCTCCAGTTGATCCATCTAATTTATCTGGCTTTACATGTGAATCTTCTCATTCTTCTGATGAGTCATTTGACTCCAACTACAAACTGTTTAAAACTCACAATGGTGAAGTATTTGCTAGATATGTTGGCACTAACTGCAGGAATGGTTCTCCTATGAAGTTCCCAAAAGGTGCCTTGAAAGTCTTCAGGTGAATGTCCTCATGACACCACCTGTGAAGAATAAGGACCCCAGATCAAATTCTTCATATGGACCAAATTCTTCATATGGATCCAAGTCCTCATACGGACCAAATTCCTCACATGGATCAAATTCCTCAAAAGGATCAAAGTCCTCATATGAACATCATCGTGCTAACAACTCTGTTTCGCAGGGAAGAGCCAAGGGCTATGAATATGAGCATTATTCTTCTAATCATTATGTTCATAAGTCCTCGAAGAATTTCTCTGCTTATTCATATGCTTACCCTAACTTCTCTTATGTGAAACGAAATGGATTGGCTTCTATGCCACCTTTCTCATATGGAGCTCGCAGAGTGATGAACTCTTTGCCACCCCTTCAGATGTGGGTGGTGAAGAAAAATAACTAATCTCTTCTGCAGGGTCAGGTCTCCAGACGTGCTCAAATGTCTGAAGAATTTGCTGGAGACCTGAAGAGTGCCTGAAAGGACGCATGCTAATCATGAAGAAATGAACTTTCATTTCTCACGTCCTCATACTGCTTTATCTGTTCCATTGCTGATGAAATTGATCTGATGAATTGATGTCATATTCTTCACTGATGAAGTATATGAAGTTCGTAAGCTGCACTAATTCATCTGCAGGATGATCAACCCAAAGCCACTGAGTGGGTCCTCGATAGTGGATGTACAAATCACATGACCAGTGACAAGAATCTATTGATGGATGCACCTTTGTCACCATCACATCTGAAGCATATAATCTTCGCTGACAAAGGCAAAAGTTAGGTATTGGGTCTAGGTAAGGTTGCGATCACAAAGGATCGACACATGGACAAAGTCATGCTTGTCGAGTCCTTAGGATACAACCTCATGTCTGTCTCAATGCTTTGTGATCTTGATATGGTAGTTGTCTTTGGCAAGTATCGTTGTGTTGTGGTTATGGAAGCTGACAATTCCAAAGTCTTCGAAGGCTTTAGGAGGGGAGACTTGTATATTGTTGATTTCTCTACAGGACCCCCAACCAGCCGTGTGCCTACTTGCAAAAGCTTCAGAAGGGTGGCTATGGCATCGACGACTTGGTCATGCAGGCATGAGGAATTTGCACACGCTTGCGAAGAAGAAGCATGTCATTGCCATTGAGAATGTCAAATTCCTCAAGGATCACTTGTGTGGAGCTTGTGAAGCTGGAAAGATGACCAAGGCTAAGCATCCAGCGAAGACTATCATGACCACTACTCGACCATTCGAATTGCTTCACATGGACCTCTTTGGTCCTAACCATTACCCAGCCGTCACAAATGACGCATCTCTCTATGGCCTTGCAAAAGCGTCAAAATTCCGATGCCCACAAATGGCCATCTGTGCACTGATGAAAATGGTATTGACTTCGATCAAAAGGTATACCGCTCCATGATTGGTTCTTTATTGTACTTATGTGCATCTAGGCCAGATATTATGCTTAGTGTTTGCATGTGTGCCCAATTTCAAGCTACACCGAAGGAATCACACCATAAGGGTGTGAAACATATTCTTCGATATCTAGCTCACACACCAACACTAGGATTATGGTACCCCAAGGGCTCGGCTTTTGATCTCGTTGGATATTCTGACTCTGACTATGCTGGTGATCGTGTGGATTGCAAGTCAACATCTGGTACATGTCATTTCCTCGGACAATCTTTGGTCTGTTGGTCCTCGAAGAAACAGAACTGCGTATCACTGTCTACTGCTGAAGTTGAGTACATTGCTGCTGGTTCTTGCTGTGCTCAATTGCTTTGGATGAAGCAGACTCTCGAGGACTACGGCGTCAATGTGAAGAATGTGCCTCTCTTCTGTGACAATGAGAGTGCCATCAAGATTGCTCACAACCCAGTTCATCACTCGAAGACAAAGCACATTCAGATTCGTCATCATTTTCTTCGCAATCATGTGTTGAAGGGCGACATTTCTATTGAGCACGTGAAGACTGAAGAACAGCTAGCCGATATCTTCACAAAGCCCTTGGATGAGAAGAGATTTAGCAAGTTGCGGTGTGAGCTGAATATCTTAGAATCTTCGAATGTTCTTTGAAAAGGACACTCATCCTAACACTTATGCAAAATTGATGACTTAGATGTGCAACACATGAAGAAACGTTTTTCTTCAATCAATGAAGAATAACAATCGAAGTGTGAAGAAATTAATGAAGAATTTGATTCTCAGAACCCTACGACAATTGTACGCGGTGTCTGAAATCATCATTCTTATACGGTGGGTCACGCCACCACAAAAGTTGAAAATCTTCAATTTGAGTTTTTTCTCTTTTTTCAGTTTTTGAAATTCCTCAGTTGTTCATATTCTTCAACTTTGCAAAATCTTCACTGTTTCCGTCGTTTTTCTTCATTGGCTATATATATATATATGTGTGTGTGTGTGTGTGTGTGTGTGTGTGTGTGTGTGTGTGTGTGTGTGTGAGTTTATGTCCTCTACAGCATTCACTTATGGCTATTTCTTCAAGTTGGTTTTTCTACTAAGTGAATGTGATCGGACCCTTCCCCCTCTATGCTATACTCAACCCAATCTATTCACAAATTCTTCATGTGCGTTCTATTTGAAACTCGTTCAAAATCTTCACTGTGTCCTTGTCAGCTGAAGAATTTGCGAACGGAACTTTTAATTTATCTTATCCAAATTTTTGGCTTTGCCGCTCAAACCGTTCCGCTTCCCATGATATACTTATCTATTCACCCATGATCTAATACAATTGGTATCAGGGATCAGGGGCACATTCATCCAATTTCTTTGGGTGAACCATTTTTCACCGTGGCTATAAATACCCCCTCTCCCCTTCCTCACTTCTTTTACTCCGCTCGACCTCTCTCCCGCTCGAGCTTCTCAAACCCTAGCACCGCCGCTACATCATCGTCGCCGGTGAGGAAGAGCTTCACTGCCTCGACCTCGTCGCCGCCGTACTCACGCCGGCCGCGGAAATCTTCACTCCGCCGCCGCCGTAGCCGTCTTCCTCCGCCAAGTTAGGGCGTGGAAGATCTGCACAGACGAGCTTCACTTCTCCACATCCCAGTTCGTCGTGTTCTTCGTTCAGGGTAAATCAAAGTTACTTTTACCGCCCTCTTTGATTCAAACGACTTCTACAAAATCTTCAAAGGTGTTTATTCCTCAAATTTTTCACACACTGAACACCTCACTTGTCATCTGTTCTTGATTCGTTTCTCTAAGCATCATTTTTCTTCAAGATTCCTCAATTGTGTGGATCTTCGATCTATACAACTCTGGAACCTAAGACAAAGAACGCTTAGTGAAATTCTTCAAGACTCATCTGGTCAAATTCCTCAAACTTGTTCTTTTTGAAAAACTTTTTGAGAACGCATATGACCTCTCCAAATTCCCCGCAACTATACTCTGTTCACAGGTACTCATGTCCGCTGCTGAATCACTAGGTTCTCATCAACTTAACTCATTTGCAGCGTTCCTCGAAGAAAAGTTGCATACTTCTTCAGAGAGTTCAATTGTTCAAATTCCTCAACTGAAGAAAATGGTTGATGGAAAGAAGCCACAGAAAGGAGGAAAGAGGCCTGAGGTCAATACTGCCTTTGAAATACCTGAGGACATCTATGCTGGGTACTGCACACCCCCTGAGGAAGATAAAAATTAGCGCAAGGTGCGCATTCAGAGGATAGAAAGGAGATGGGCAAAAGAGTGGAAGGAGTACAGGTATGTGACTCCAAAATACATGAAGAAATTCGTTGTTACTCCTCCATGCTCAAGACCTCCATTGGCACCTGGCCAAGAGGCAGATCCCACTAGCATCAAGCGCGGTGAGGAATTTCCTGAAGAATGGGCCAAGCGCCAGGCCAAGTTGGCCAAACAGGCTAAAGATGCAGTGAAGAAATTCAACGCAGATTCCACTGCTGCTGCTGCTGAGGCCTCTGTAAGGCCGAAGAAATCCATGGCAAAGAAGCCTGCGCACAAGCCAAGTGCCTCTTCTTCAAGGCCCTCACGGCCAATTTCCTCAGCTAAGCCCTCACGGCCAATTCCTCAAGCCGCTCCTGCTCCTCCAAAGTCCTCAGCTGCTCCGACAAAATCCTCAGCACCTGTGCATCTTGCCATGTGCCAAAGGACTACAGGCATCTCTATTGCCTCAGGAGCTTCAGCTAGTTCCTCAGCTGCACCAAATTCTTCAACAGGACCCTCTCTGCTGAAGACTAAGACCACTGCTGGACGAGGCTCTCGCCCAAGTCCTCAGAAGAAGCAGGTTGCCTTCCAAGTGCCGTCTGAAGAAGACGAAGCTGATGATGAAGAACTTGCTGAAATCATCAGAGACAGGCAAGTCAGAGCCGCTAGAGCCAAGGGCACAGAAGTGCCACTGCTTTTGGATCCAAAGTTGATCCTCGACTATATTGATCTCTGGCACAAGGACTCAAACACTCCTATGCCTGATTTCAAGTTGACACCTGGCCAAAGTCACATGCTGGCCCATTTCATCAGTGAAGAAAAATGGAAATATGAGAAGGCCAGGCAGCTCAAGAAAGCACAGTACAGGAAGGAGAAGTTCCTGAAGAACAACGTTGTCTCTATGACAACTGATGAACTTGTAAAGCTCCAGTCTGAAATCAAAGTCCTCAGCGATGATTTCAACGCTTACTATGTTGATTGGAAAGGAGCCAAGGTCAGGTTCATCAATCTGACGAAGACACTCACTTCAAGTGCCGCTGCCCCTATGCATATTGAAGTCACTCCGGCTGAAGCATCTGCTCAGCCAACTGAAGAACATGCCAGCACCGCTGATGACAATCAGGCTGCTGAAGACAATGTGAGTTCCAAGGCTGATGACTGCATTCCAGCCACTGAAGAAATTGCCAGGGCACCCACTAGTGGTGCGCCTGAAGAAAATGAAGAGGTCAGGGCAACTGCATCAGTTGTGCCTGAAGAAACTAAACCAAATTCCTCTGCTCCTTCTGCACCTATTCCAACACCAATCCTTCCATCTGCATCAGATGTGAAGAAGACCAAGGCTGCAGAGCGTGCAGCTGTGAAGAAAAGGAAAGCATCAACTCCTTCAGATTCTTCAGCACCGAAGAACATGAAGAAATTGACCAGCTCGTTTGCAAATCCAATTGATGTTGTTCCAGTTTCCTCCATGCAATCAAAGGAAATCATTCCTTTTGATGAAGAATATGTGATCCCTAGCGGATCTGATGAAGAAAATCCTTCTGCTGCTACATCAGAGCAGATGGATGAAGAAATTGAAGTGGATGAAATCCCTTCAACTCCAGTTGTTTCCTCGCCTATGCCTCAGTTTACTGCTGAAGAGGCCGGCGTTGAAGAAATTGAAGAAGAAGATGTGGACATTGGCTGTACCACACCTATGATGAATGATGACTTTTGGGAAAGTCAGCACCCCAATTCTCCACTCTTCACTCCACTGCAGCAAATTCCTCAGTCCCCAGTCACTACAATTCAAATGGGATCTGATGAAGCTCATGAAGACATTCCAGCCACTAGTGCTGAAGAAAATGAAAATGAAGAATTCAAGAACCAGGCTGCCACTAAAGAAGAACCAGAAATCCCTCAGCCTGAAGAACCTGAGATTACGATTCCTGAGGTTGTGATGCAACTCACTGACACTCCTCTGCCCAAGCCAAAGGATCCATTCTCCAGGAAGCAAAAATTCAAGACTGATGCCTTCTTTGGCGAGCATGTATTCTTCACTGATTACAACCCTTATGACTCTGCTCACATAAGGAAGAGGCATTTCTGGACTGCCAGCCAGGCAAATTTCTATTCCTTAGTGTTGTTCAACAAAGACAAAGTCTTCGATCATGAGCACATTCCTCACGTGGATATGGAATCTCTGCCGTGTTTCGAGCCAGTTCTCAGTGTTCTTCACGACTCTGGACTGTTAAACTTCTGCACTGACATATGTGATTGGAACGAAGAACTAATTCTTCAATTTTATGCAACACTACACATCACCAGAAATTCTGAAGATGTGAATTCATGGGTGCTGGACTGGATGTCTGAAAACACTCACTACAAGGCACCAGCTACTGAATTGCTTCGTGCCTTACCTCTCAGTCCGCCCCTTGAAGGTGCTTGTTGCGTCTACAATGAACCTGAGCTAACCGATCACTACATGCAAGTGCTGATGAAGCCTTTGAAGCCAAGTTAGGCCCCAAGAACAAAATTCCTTGTGAAGGAATTGTTGTATGTGCCTCGGACTGTCTATTGCATTCTGACGAAGACATTGAGTCCAATCAAAGGCCACGACTCAAATGAAGAAGTCGTTGGCATCATGAAGAATCTGCTTTTCAATATCATTCATGGCATTCCCATAAACTTCCATGATTTCTTCACGAGGACTCTGGCAAATGTCGCCATATCACCATTTGAGTTGAAGCCTTATGCACCATGGATTATGAGATTCATCAGAACAAGGTCTTCACTCAACTACAAGGCTGATACACTAAACCATTGCAGCTACTTGCCCCCGATCGAAGTCCTCAAACGGACATTTTCCTCAGCTGATGAAAAGGGCAAGGCTACTGTTGTAATTGATGAAGGCATTCGTCCATTGGATGGACAATTTCGCAAGGCTGCATCCTACTCCACCAATGATGACTCTGCCACCCATGACTCTACCACCAATGCACCCAAGCAAAATCCTCAAGGCACAGCACCCAGGGTGATGACTGACCGTGAGGTTCTCCTCAGTCTTCATCAGAAGGTTGATCGCAATCATAAATGGGTCAAGCGTCAGTTTGGTTCAATTCTTCACAACATGACTGCTACCCACAATGCAGTGAAGAAAAACCACTACTACCTTCATGAAACCCTCAACCGCACCTGGGTTGTTCTGTCTCAAGTCTATAGTGAAGACGATCTGAAGAAAATGGGTCTCAAGAAAGATCCTGACTGGGCTGCACCTCCTCCGAAGAAGTACAAGAAGGTCAAGGTTCCTTCCTTGGTGGCCAGCTCCTATTCTTCATCACGTGACAGTGATGAACATGAAGACTTGGACGACACTGCGGCAGGCCCTACTACAACAAACGACCCCAACAACGCTGACGCTCCTTCATCACCTTGATATTCTTCAGGGGCGTTAGTCCTCATTTTCGACCCTTTTGGTCATATGATGACAAAGGGGGAGAAATTTGAGTTAGTCTTCAAGCGGGTCTATCTTATGGGCGTTTTTTTCTAAAGTTACAACTCTCATTCTTTTGATGACTTTGTTGGATTGAGTTGTAAACTTAAACTCTATGGTGGCCTGATACTTTTATTGTTTCTTCTGCATGCTTATTACACGCATGCAGAATTACATCAGTCACCATATTTCATCATGCATTTCAAATTCTTCATATTATGTCAAATGCGTGTATGAATTACAAGATATAGGGGGAGATCTCCATGATTTAATTCTTCAAGTGTGCATTGCTTCAAAAGCAAATTCCTCACTATGCACATCTTCAGGGGGAGTTCTTCTATATCTTGCAATCAAATTCCTCAATATCAGTATTTACACTTCATATGTTTATCCCCGTTGAAAACTTAACCTATATTGTCATCAATCACCAAAAAGGGGGAGATTGTAAGTGCATCTAGTGCCCCTTGGTGATTTTGGTGTATTGAAGACTTATAGGTTAAGGGACTGATGCGTTTATGAGTGTACACAGGTCTATAAGTCTATGAGGAGTTTGATATTTACAGAGAAAGTCGACCCCTAAAAATGAAGTTCTTCGACTGAAGACTTTGGATTTCTGAAGACTTTCTGAAGACTTTGAAAGTGAAGAAATTGGTGTGACCTTGAAGACTTGGTATTCATTTGAGGAACATGAAGCGTGAAGACTTTTGTTTTCGTAGTTTCATTTTCTCTTTCTTGAGTCATAGGAAACACCGTACTGTTAAAGGGGGTCGAGGAAATACTAAGGAAAAATTTCCATGTGATGCTCAACTCAAAATCCTACACCTACCAATCCCTTCGAGTGAAGCCATTGGAAATCTCATACAGTCCAGTCATATTCTTCAGTGACAGAGACGAAGTTCTTCTGGTCTCTGAGGAATTTGTTCTGACTGAGGAGTTAGAAATTCGCCAGTGCGGATTGCCTACACAGTGAGGAACATGATAGCCCTGAGGAATTTGATACTAAAATTTCCGACCATTGATGTGCTGCGCACCAGCTGTCCCAAAATATCTACCCACCTAACGGTCATATCATTGGAGGGCATTTATGTCTTATCATGCCGGGCTGCTCCCTAGGCTATAAATAGTCGCCCCCTACAACCACTAGCTGGTTGGCTGCTCCCAGAGAAACTAACACTTGTCATTTAGAGCATCCCATCCTCCGAGGACTTTGAGCGAAAATCATCAAGTGAGGAAATACCCCAAACCCAAACACCTACAAACCCAAAGTGATTGAGCATCACTGAAGAGATTGATCCTGCGTGGATCCGACGCTTGTTACCTTTGAAGACAGTGCTTCTTCCAGACGGTTAGGCGTCATGGTCTAGAGCATCCAATAGGAAATTGTGGATCGCCGAGTGGCCGAGTTTGTGAAGGTTTGGAAGTCACCTGAAGACTTACCACGAGTGATTGGACGAGGTCTGTGTGACCTTAGTTCAAGGAGAATATGGTGAGGACTGTGTGTCCGGGACTGGGTGTCCTCAGGTTTAAATACCTAGCCACTCCAACCAGACGTACAACTGAGACAGCAGTTGGAACTGGTCTACCAAATCATTGTCTTCACCAAGCCAACTGGTTCTAATTCCTCAACTCTTTCATTTCCTCATTACTGTGTTGTGCACTTGTTCATATCTGTGTTTGAAGACTTTGACTGAAGACTTTCTCAATTTCCTCAGTTCAATTTCTTCAGTCTGTTTGTCTTCATCCTGTGTTATCCTGTGTTTACGCTTTCTGTACTCTGTGCTTGTCTTCATTTCATCATGATGACTGTGCTTGTGTTCTGCTATACATACTTTTGAGTACTTATTCCGCTGCAAGTAGTTCTTCGCTAAGGAATTTCCTCACTAGCAAATTCCTTAGTGAAGAATTTATAAAAATCGCCTATTCACCCCCGCTCTAGTCGATATAACGCACTTTGAATCATCACCAACACCATCGCCCCATGGATTGCATGGGTCAGGCGCGCCGGCATCGCCGCTCGGTCACTTCATCAATCTGGCATTGACCGCGTCACAAGTTATGGCCAGCGTCGGCATGGCCACACTATTGCTTCTTCAAGCCGATGTCCATCACGCCGAACTGCTTCAACACCCCGGCTGACATGGCAGCTGCAACGTCTCCTTACCGACCCGCTTCGACACCTCAGTTGGACCGGGGACTTTGCTATTTCTTCATCAACATACTCCGGTGACTTCGGCGTCACCAGTCGACTAGCTTCATCACGTTAGCTGGACCGGGGGCTTTGCCTCGGCGAGCCCACCTTTGCCAGCATCGCCATGTCGTCGCTTTATCGCCCATCAGGCAATGGGTGTGCGGATCGGGTCCCAATTTGGGAGTAACCTTTCTTCAGATTGCTACAACAGATAAACCAGGTGCTATTAATCCGAGTATTTTTTCTTGCTTGGGTTTATTTTTTCCAACGAATTATTACTCTGGTTTGTTTCATCATTTGTACACAGGTCTATCAAATGGTGGCCGTATTAACGACGGTCGCGTGGTGGTTCGGTCAGTTTCCATATACAGTTCGGCGAATGCCGCATCCGGAACTCGGACCGGCCTGTGAATTCAAGCTTTGCCACGCCTTCACCGCGTCACGCCGACGCCCTGCATCGACATTGACTTCGGCGCCAGGCCACTTCTCTTTAAATAAATTATTTTTGCAAAAAGCAATTATCCTTTTTGGACCGCACTATTTTATGTGTGTAGGTGTTCGACTTCGATTGCGTCACACGGTCACTTCGGCAAGCCGACGTCGTTGTCCCAGTCGGCATAAATTGGCTCGCGTGATCACCTTGTTGGTCGAATCGCCATACCGACATGTTCGGTTGCCTCGGGGACTTCGGCATCGCTGAGATAGCTCACCTCATCGAGTGTAAAGGATCCGGGTCGGGCAGCGCTGTCACCTCGGCGTATGATGACCCACAAGTATAGGGGATCTATCGTAGTCCTTTCGATAAGTAAGAGTGTCAAACCCGACGAGGAGCAGAAGGAAATGACAAGCGGTTTTCAGCAAGGTATTCTCTGCAAGCACTGAAATTATAGGTAACAGATAGTTTTGTGATAAGGTAATTTGTAACGGGTAACAAGTAACAAGTGTAAATAAAGTGCAACAAGATGGCCCAATCCTTTTTGTAGCAAAGGACAAGCCTGGACAAACTCTTATGTAGAGAAAAGCACTCCCGAGGACACATGGGAATTATCGTCAAGCTAGTTTTCATCACGTTCATATGATTCGCGTTCGGTACTTTGATAATTTGATATGTGGGTGGACCGGTGCTTGGGTGCTGTCCTTACTTGGACAAGCATCCCACTTATGATTAACCCCTATTGCAAGCATCCGCAACTACAAAAGCAGTATTAAGGTAAACCTAACCATAGCATGAAACATGTGGATCCAAATCAGCCCCTTACGAAGCAACGCATAAACTAGGGTTTAAGCTTCTATCACTCTAGCAACCCATCATCTACTTATTACTTCCCAATGCCTTTCTCTAGGCCCAAATAATGGTGAAGTGTCATGTAGTCGATGTTCACATACCACCACTAGAGGAGAGACAACATACATCTCATCAAAATATCGAACGAATACCAAATTCACATGACTACTAATAGCAAGACTTCTCCCATGTCCTCAGGAACAAATGTAACTACTCAAAAAGCATATTCATGTTCATAATCAGAGGGGTATTAATATGCATAATGGATCTGAACATATGATCTTCCACCAAATAAACCAACTAGCATCAACTACAAGGAGTAATCAACACTACTAGCAACCCACAGGTACCAATCTGAGGCTTTGGGACAAAGATTGAATACAAGAGATGAACTAGGGTTTGAGAGGAGATGGTGCTGGTGAAGATGTTGATGAAGATGGACCCCCTCCCGATGAGAGGATCATTGGTGATGACGATGGCGATGATTTCCCCCTCCCGGAGGGAAGTTTCCCCGGCAGAACAGCTCCGCCGGAGCCCTAGATTGGTTCCGCCTCGTGGCGGCGGAGTCTCGTCCCGAAAGCTTGCTTATGATTTTTTTTCAGACGAAAGACTTCATATAGCAGAAGATGGGCACCGGAGGGCCACCAGGGGGCCCACGAGGCAGGGGGCGCGCCCAGGGGGGTATGTAACATCCCAAATTTTCAATTTGGAATGTTATACATTAGATCATCATTGCATATCATATTTTATTGCATTTGGGTTTGATCCTAGAGATTCTACGCAACTCAAGGACCCACGGAGAGAGTTGGGAATTTCGTTATTTTCATATTTGAGTTTTTCTCGAATTTTGAAAAGAGGATCGTTTGATTTTAATTATTTTCTCTTCGAATATTTCTTTTATAAAAATAAAAGAGAGAGGATAAAATGACTTCCTCAAAATAAAGAAATATTGGAGATTTAATGTTAAAATCAAATAAGAGTTTTTCGGATTTTTATCGCTATTTTATTTGAATTAGGAAAATATGCGTTTTTCAAAATTGCATTAGAGGCCCAAATAAATGTTCACCTTGTCCGGCATATTTTTAGAGGACGGGGAAAATTTATTTCGGGATTTCTGGAGTCCGTTTAGTATTTATTTTATTTCTTTTTATGCACGCTAGAATATTTTTTTTAAAAAAAGAAAAAAAAAAGAAACCGACATTGGGCCGTACCCGCGCGGGGCTCCGCCCAGGGGGGGGCTTTATAAGCCGCCGAGGCCCCAGCCCCGCAGCCCGCGCCCCGCCACCCAAACCCTAGCCGCCGCCGCCGCCACGCCCGCGCCACCCCGCTGGAGTTCGCCGCCGCCGCCGCCTGTTTTCTTTGACCGGTTCGGTTTTTCGGAAAAGACCTAGATGCCTTTTTTTATTAGATCGGTTTTATTTATTTTTCTGGTTTAGTTATATAGAGGATGTTCGTCTGTACGTTCGTTTTGACAAACGGTTTTCGCCTGTTAACAACAAATAGCGAACGTTCGTTCGTTAGTCTGTTCGTCAGTTTTTCTTTTCCTCGGATTTTTCGCGATTATTTTCGATCGCGATTTCTGATCCGATTTTCGTTTTAGTTTAACTTTTTGCTCGTTTATCGGAATCAGGCGATTCAAGCGCCTAGAGTTTCGTCTCGAAGCCCTCTTTCTGTTTAATCAACTTAAATAAGTTTTTGCTACTGTAAAATTTGACTTTAGTCCAGATTAGTAAACGAAGCTTGTTTCTTTCGCAGTTTGAGTTTCGTTGCTTCGTTTGATTTGATTCTTTTTGACCCAGAGTGCGAAGCGTGCTACTACGAGTCTCTAGGTTTCGCGGATCATCAGCAAGGCAAGTAACACTTTGATCATACCTATTTACTACCCAGTTTTATTGCATTAGATCAATCCTCAAACAATTGCATGGTTAGGATCTGATTAAATTGTGGGTTTGGGAAGTAGATGAGGTAGGACCTATTCACCTGTTTATTATCAAACCTTTGGGAGTTACTTCTACGTTGCTTATATTGTTATGCTATGCTTGTAGACGTGGATTGGGCGAGTGTGTCCATGACATATGTGAGAATTGATATTTAATGGTTAACTTAAGGTGGCAACTTTAATACACATCTGGGTGGATTGAGGCACCTGGGGAACCCAGTGTTGCCTGTATTTTTGGAAATCCCGGGGTACCGTGTGATTCTCCTATGGACTGCCACCCAGGCTCAAAGGGATCATAAGATTATTCATGCTAGAAACTTCCGTGTGCAGCCACATGCCATTATGGGCTCTGGCATAGTTGAGTAAGTTATGGGAAACCTTTCCATGATGGGCTAGCAGATGTAGGGGATTGTAGGTGTACAGGCCTATCTATCGGTTAAGGGGATCTCTTCAGAAAGACTGTGTCTCGGTCATCCGTTTCTCAAACATTATGTAGTGCGAGAAATCCAACGGAGGAGATCGAGTCTTGTGGGGAAAAGTGCACAAACCTCTGTAGAGTGTACAAACTAATCATGGTTAGCCGTGTCCCCGGTTATGGACATCTTGAGTATCTAGTTCTTGGATTATCATGTGGATCTCATCACTCTTAATATAATGTTGGTTGGGTTATTAATTACTTTTAATTGGGACTGAGATGGGGTTTACCATTCTCAATGTTTTTCAACAAACTTTGTAGTTAAATAAAATATATTCCTTTGCAGTAGGGAAAAATTGGCTCTCCGCAAAACATATTAACCATACAGCCTCCACCAGCCATATATGCATGTAGTGATAGCTTTATTCTGTGCATTACTCTCTTGTGTTACTTTGCCAGCATATTCCATGTGCTGACCTGTATTCGGGCTGCAACGTATCATGTTGCAGACTTTTCAGACGACTAGTAAGGAGCCTTAGGTCATGGTCTTTCACTCAGTGATGTCGTTGGAGTTCATGGACTCACTTTATCTTCCAAGCCTTCCGTTGTTATCGTATTAGATGGCCTTAAGCCATATTTATTGTAATAAGTTCTCTTTTGAGACATTCGATGTAATAAGTGTGTGATTGCTACTCTGTTATAAATCCTTCAAGTATTGTGCGTGTCAGCATTACCGTTCCAGGGATGACACTGATGCACATAGATCAGACTGTTTGAGGTCTGGTCGCTACAGGGTAGGGCGCACCCCCCACCCTCGTGATCAGGGTGTGGGCCCCCTCTGGTATTTTCTTTGCTCAGTATTTTTTTATTATTTCCAAAAATAACTTCCATGGAGTTTCAGGACTTTTGGAGTTGTGCAGAATAGGTCTCTAATATTTGCTCCTTTTCCAGTCCAGAATTCCAGCTGCCGACATTCTCCCTCTTTATGTAAACCTTGTAAAATAAGAGAGAATAGGCATAAGTATTGTGACATAATGTGTAATAACAGCCCATAATGAAATAAATATCAATATAAAAGCATGATGCAAAATGGACGTATCAACTCCCCCAAGCTCAGACCTCGCTTGTCCTCAAGCGGAAGCCGATAACGATAAATATGTCCACATGTTTAGAGATAGAGGTGTTGATAAAATAAAATACGGACATGAGGGCATCATGATCATTCTTATAACAGCAACATATATGGATATTGTCATATTATTTCTTATGCTAAAGTAACAATCTATCGACAATGTCAAGTATGAATCAGAAACTTCATTGAGAACTAACAAACTATAATCTCAGTCATTGAGGCAATTGCAATTTATCATAACATCAGAAAGAATCTATGTACTCAACTATCATTTAGTCTTTCACAATTGTTAACACTCGCGCAATACCTATGGTTACGGAGTTTTAATCGAACACAGAGAAAGATAGGGGCTTATAGTTTCGCCTCCCAACCTTTTACCTCAAGGGTAATGTCAATAATAATAGTTCATGCTAACTTATATCCAATTGGATATATATATCAGGATCTTTCCAACACACAGTGCTTGCCAACGGATAAAATGTAAAAAGGAAAGGTGAAAATCACCATGACTCTTGCATAAAGTAGAAGATAATAGTAAAAGATAGGCCCTTCGCAGAGGGAAGCGGAGGTTGTCATGCGCTTTCATGGTTGGATGTACGAAATCTTAATGCAAAAGAACGTCACTTTATATTGCCACTTGTGATGTGGACCTTTATTATGCAGTCCGTCGCTTTTATTTCTTCCACATCACAAGATCGTATAAATCTTATTTTCTCCCACACTAATAAGTCATACATATTTAGAGAGCAATTGTTATTGCTTGCACCGATGATAACTTACTTGGAAGGATCTTACTCAATCCATAGGTAGATATGGTGGACTCTCATGGCGAAACTGGTTTTAAGGGTATTTGGAAGCACAAGTAGTATCTCTACTTGGTGCAAAGAATTGGCTAGCATGAGGGAGAAAGGCAAGCTCAACATGTTGGATGATCCATGACAATATACTTTATTTCAGATATAAGAAAACATAACCCATTACGTTGTCTTCCTTGTCCAACATCAACTCTTTAGCATGTCATATTTTAATGATTGCTCACAATCATAAAAGATGTCCAAGATAGTATATTTATATGTGAGAACCTCTCTTTCTTTAGTACTTCCTATTAATTGCAACGATGACCAAAACTATGTTTGTCAACTCTCAACAACTTTTAATCACCATACTCTTTCTATGTGAAGTCATTACTCTCCATAAGATCAATATGATCTCTTTATTTCTTTTTATTCTTTCTTTTTCTTTTATGCACTCAAGATCACAGCAAGATAATCAAGCCCTTGACTCAACACTAATCTTTATTATATATAGCTCACGGACTCGATTACATAAAAGGATCATAAAGCAAAACTCAAAACTAGATCATACCAAAAACTTTATTCTACTAGATCAAGATATCACTCAAAAGGATCGAACTAAGAAAAACGGTAAAGATAGGAGTGTGATGGTGATACGATACCGGGGCACGTCCCCCAAGCTTGGCAGTTGCCAAGGGGAGTGCCCATACCCATGTGATTAGATCTCCTTTGCCGGTGAAGAGGGTGGTGAAGTTGTTGATGATGTGGGCTTATCGTCCATCTTCCAAGGCATAGGCTCACCATCATAGAAGGATGATCGAGTCTCCGGGATCCTCAAATCTGCAGCCAAACTCATCCTCTTGAATCTATATTCATACTCACAGTTTGGTTTTTGCAGATCATAGATTTGGGCTTGGAGGTGCTCGATCTTCTCGTGAAGCTTGAACATGGTCTCCCCAATGTTCTTGGCATCCAGCTTGTGGTTGTTGGTGAACTCTGCGATCATCATGTGGTTGGCGTTGAGTCCGCGTTCCACCATCCCCTGGCACTTGAAAACTTGTTGCTCCACTGCTTCGAGCCTCGTCTCCATGCTTCCTGTCCTCCTTGGTCCCTCAACGTTGCGGATGTGCAACAACCCATCACGCATCTCCATGGTTTGAGGGTGTTGTAGCACTTCCGCGAGGTAGGGGTTGATGACCTTCTCGAAGAACTTGTCCTTGGGGGCGCTTGGAGACGTCATGGTGATCTAGATCTGTCGGAAAAACAGCTCGAAACAAAAACAGAGGATATTTGCTTGATACAGGAGTCAAAACCTTCGGGAGATTATATAATGAATTTTTACCGACCAAAATACGTAACGTGCAAGAAAACGGAGTCCGGAGAGCACACGAGGTGCCCACGAGGCAGGGGGCACGCCCAGGGGGTAGGGCGCGCCTCCCATCCTCGTGGAAGCCTCGTGTCCTTCCCGGACTGCTTCTTATTTTCCTATTTTTCTAAATATTCCAAAATGGAGAAAAATTGCCATTAGAACTGTTTTGGAGTCGGTTCACTTACCGTACCACATACCTATTCCTTTTCGGAGTCTGAAGCGTTCTGGAAAGTGTCTCTTATATATTCCTCCGGGGTTACGGTCTCAATAATATTGGTTTCAACATTTATGGGGTTACCTGAGATATAATGTTTGATTCTTTGACCGTTCACCACCTTCGGATTTGTGCCTTCGAAATTGTTGATTTTTATGGCACCAGAACGATAGACCTCCGCGATAACGTAAGGACCTTCCCATTTAGAGAGAAGTTTTCCTGCAAAAAATCTTAAACGAGAGTTGAATAGCAACACGTAATCACCTACATTAAACTCACGTTTTTGTATCCTTTTGTCATGCCATCTTTTAACTTTTTCTTTAAACAACTTGGCATTCTCATGGGCTTGGGTTCTCCATTCATCAAGTGAGCTAATGTCAAATAACCTCTTCTCACCGGCAAGTTTGAAATCATAGTTGAGCTCTTTAATAGCCCAATATGCCTTATGCTCTAGTTCGAGAGGTAACTGACATGCTTTTCCATAAACCATTTTATACGGAGACATACCCATAGGATTTTTATATGCAGTTCTATAGGCCCATAATGCATCATCAAGTTTCTTGGACCAATTCTTTCTAGATCTATTAGCAGTCTTTTGCAAAATTAATTTGAGCTCTCTATTACTCAATTCTACTTGACCACTAGACTGTGGGTGATAAGGGGATGCAATTCTATGATTAACATCATACTTAGCAAGCATCTTACGAAAGCACCATGAATGAAATGTGAACCACCATCCGTCATTAAATATCTAGGGACTCCAAACCTCGGAAAAATAACTTCTTTAAGCATCTTAATAGAGGTGTTATGATCAGCACTACTAGTTGGAATAGCTTCTACCCACTTAGTAACGTAATCAACAGCAACTAAAATATGTGTATATCCATTAGAGGCAGGAAACGGTCCCATATAATCAAAGCCCCAAACATCAAATGGTTCAATAACAAGTGAATAATTCATAGGCATTTCTTGACGTCTACTAATATTACCAATTCTTTGACATTCATCACAGATAAGACAAACTTACGGGCATCCTTGAAGAGAGTAGGCCAATAAAAACCGGATTGCAATACCTTATGTGCAGTTCTATCTCCAGCGTGGTGTCCTCCATAAGCCTCGGAGTGACACTTGCGTAGGATCTGTTCCTGTTCATGCTCAGGTACACAACGCCTAATAACACCATCTACTCCTTCTTTATAAAGATGTGGGTCATCCCAGAAGTAATGTCTTAAATCATAGAAAAACTTTTTCTTTTGCTGGTATGTGAAGCTAGGTGGTATAAATTTAGCAACAATGTAATTAGCATAATCAGCATACCATGGAGCAGTACGAGAAGCATTTATGACATTCAGTTGTTCATCAGGAAAGCTATCATCAATGGGTAGTGGGTCATCAAGAACATTTTCTAACCTAGACAAGTTGTCTGCAACGGGGTTCTCAGCTCCCTTTCTATCAATAATATGCAAATCAAATTCTTGTAGCAAGAGAACCCATCTAATAAGTCTAGGTTTAGCATCTTTCTTTTCCATAAGGTATTTAATAGCAGCATGATCAGTGTGAATAGATACTTTAGAATCAACAATATAAGGTCTGAACTTATCACAAGCAAACACAACTGCTAAGAATTCTTTTTCAGTAGTAGCATAATTTCTCTGGACACTGTCTAGAGTTTTACTAGCATATTGACTAACATTTAATTTCTTATCAACTCTTTGCCCTAGAACAGCACCTACAGCATAATCACTAGCATCACACATGATTTCAATGGGTAAATTCCAATCAGGTGGCTGAACGATAGGTGCGGAAATTAATGCTTTTTTAAGTATTTCAAATGCTTCTACACAATCATCATCAAAGACAAATGGTATATCTTTTTGTAATAGATTAGTCAGAGGCCGAGAAATTTTTGAGAAGTCCTTAATGAACCTCCTATAAAAACCGGCATGACCGAGGAAACTTCTTATACCTTTGATGTCCTTGGGACATGGCATATTTTCAATAGCATCCACTTTAGCTCTACCAACTTCAATACCTCTTTCAGAAATTTTATGCCCCAAGACAATGCCTTCATTAATCATAAAGTGGCACTTCTCCCTATTCAAGACAAGATTAGTTTCTTCACATCTCTGCAAAACTCGATCAAGGTTGCTCAAACAATCATCAAAAGAGGATCCATAAACGGAGAAGTCATCCATGAAAACCTCACAAATCTTTTCACAAAAATCAGAGAATATAGCCATCATGCATCTTTGAAAGGTAGCAGGTGCATTACATAAGCCAAAAGGCATACGTCTATAAGCAAAAGTACCGAAAGGGCAAGTAAAAGTGGTCTTTGCTTGATCATCAGCTGACACAGGTATTTGAGAGAAGCCAGAGTAACCATCTAGAAAGCAAAAATGTGTATGTTTGGATAATCTTTCTAGCATTTGATCAATGAAAGGCAAAGGGTAATGATCTTTTTTAGTAGCTTTATTTAGTTTGCGAAAATCAGTTACCATCCTATAACTTGTAATAATTCTTTGCGGAATCAATTCATCTTTATCATTAAGAACGACAGTAATACCTCCCTTCTTAGGGACACAATGGACAGGACTTACCCACTGACTATCAGCAACGGGATAAATTATACCTGCCTCAAGGAGCTTTAATATCTCCTTTCTTACCACTTCTTTCATCTTAGGATTCAACCTTCGTTGGTGATCAATAACTGGTTTGGTGTCTTTCTCCAAATTTATTTTGTGTTGACATAGAGTGGGACTAATGCCCTTAAGATCATCAAGAGTATATCCAATAGCAGCACGGTGCTTCTTCAGAGTTTTCAATAATTTATCTTCTTCATGCTCTGAAAGGTTAGCACTAATAATAACAGGATATATCTTCTTTTCATCAAGATAAGCATATTTAAGAGTATCAGGTAACGGTTTAAGCTCAAACACGGGATCACCCTTGGGTGGAGGAGGATCCCCTAGGATTTTAACAGGCAAGTTGTGTTTCAGAATAGGTCCTTGTTTAAAGAATACTTCATCTATTTCCCTTCTTTCATTCATAAACATATCATTTTCATGGTCTAGCAAATATTGTTCTAAAGGATCATTAGGGGGTACGGCAATAGAAGCAAGACCAATAATTTCGTCCTTACTAGGAAATTCCTCATCACGAGGTTGTCTACGAAATTTAGAGAAATTAAACTCATGAGACATATCATCCAAACCGATAGTAACAACATCCTTTTCGTAGTCTATCTTAGCATTAACAGTGTTCAAGAAGGGTCTACCAAATATAATGGGACAAAAACTATCTTGTGGGGAACCAAGAACAAGAAAATCAACAGGATATTTAGTTTTTCCACACAAGACTTCAACATCTCTAACAATCCCAATTGGTGAAATAGTATCTCTATTGGCAAGCTTAATTGTAACATCTATATCTTCTATCTCAGCAGGTGCAATATCATGCATAATTTCTTTATATAAAGAGATAGGTATTGCACTAGCACTAGCACCCATATCACACAAGCCATGATAACAATGATCTCCTATTTTAACAGAAATAACATGCATGCCTACCACAGGTCTATGTTTATATTTAGCACCAGGTTTAGCAATTCTAGCAGTCTCATCACAAAAATAAATAACATGCCCATCGATATTATCAGCCAAGAGATCTTTAACCATAACAATATTAGGTTCAACTTTAACTTGCTCAGGAGGTTTGTGTGTCCTAATATTACTTTGTTGACTACAGTTGAAGCTCTAGCATGATCCTTTAATCTAACAGGGAAAGGTGGTTTCTCAACATAAGCAGTAGGAACAACAGGATCATTATAAGTGATAGTCTTTTCTTCAACTTTAATAGGTGCAACTATTTTTACTTCAACAGGAGGATTATATTTAAACAACTTCTCCTTAGGGAGATCAACATGAGTAGCAAATGATTCACAGAAAGAAGCTACTATCTCGGAGTCAAGTCCATATTTAGTGCTAAATTTACGGAAAACATCGGTACCCATAAAAGATTTAACACAATCAAACTTAGGTTTTATACCTGACTCCTTACCTTCGTCGAGATCCCAATCTTCAGAGTTGCGTTTAATTCTTTCCAGTAAATCCCATTTGAATTCAATAGTCTTCATCATAAAAGAACCAGTACAAGAAGTATCGAGCATGGAGCGATTGTTGAAGCCGAGCATAAAATTTTTGAATAATCATTTCTCTTGAGAGGTCATGATTGGGGCATGAATATAACATTGACTTAAGCCTCCCCCAAGCTTGAGCGATGCTTTCTCCTTCACGAGGCCAAAAATTATATATATAATTATGATCACGATGAACAAGATGCATAGGATAAAACTTCTGATGAAATTCCAATTTCAATCGCTTGTAGTCCCATGATCCCATATCATCACATAGCCTATACCATGTCAATGCATCTCCCTTCAAAGATAAAGGGAAGACCTTCTTCTTGATAACATCATCGGGCATACCTGCAAGCTTAAATAATCCACAAACTTCATCCACATAGATTAAGTGTAAATCGGGATGCAATGTTCCATCTCCTGCAAAAGGATTAGCTAGCAGTTTCTCTGTCATACCCGAAGGAATTTCAAAGTAAACATTTTCAGTAGGTTCAGTAGGTTGAGGAGCAACTATTTGCTCTACTGGTCGGGGTGAAGATACCCCGAACAAGCCCCTCAAAGGATTACTTTCCATAGTAACAAGTGACGGTAAATTTCAGCACACTATATAAATTTTTCCTTACCAAATTCCACCTACCAAAGGTGCTTCACTCCCCGGCAACGGCGCCAGAAAAGAGTCTTGATGACCCACAAGTATAGGGGATCTATCGTAGTCCTTTTGATAAGTAAGAGTGTCGAACCCAACGAGGAGCAGAAGGAAATGACAAGCGGTTTTCAACAAGGTATTCTCTACAAGCACTAAAATTATAGGTAACAGATAGTTTTGTGATAAGGTAATTTGTAACGGGTAACAAGTAACAAGTGCAAATAAAGTGCAGCAAGATGGCCCAATCCTTTTTGTAGCAAAGGACAAGCCTGTACAAACTCTTATATAGAGAAAAGCGCTCCCGAGGACACATGGGAATTATCGTCAAGCTAGTTTTCATCATGTTCATATGATTCGCGTTCGGTACTTTGATAATTTGATATGTGAGTGGACCGGTGCTTGGGTGTTGTCCTTACTTGGACAAGCATCCCACTTATGATTAACCCCTATTGCAAGCATCCACAACTACAAAAGAAGTATTAAGGTAAACCTAACCATAGCATGAAACATGTGGATCCAAATCAGCCCCTTACGAAGCAACGCATAAACTAGGGTTTAAGCTTTTGTCACTCTAGCAACCCATCATTTACTTATTACTTCCCAATGCCTTTCTCTAGGCCCAAATAATGGTGAAGTGTCATGTAGTCGACGTTCACATACCACCACTAGAGGAGAGACAACATACATCTCATCAAAATATCGAACGAATACCAAATTCACATGACTACTAATAGCAAGACTTCTCCCATGTCCTCAGGAACAAACGTGACTACTCACAAAGCATATTCATGTTCATAATCAGAGGGGTATTAATATGCATAATGGATCTGAACATATGATCTTCCACCAAATAAACCAACTAGCATCAACTACAAGGAGTAATCGAGACTACTAGCAACCCACAGGTACCAATCTGAGGCTTTGGGACAAAGATTGAATACAAGAGATGAACTAGGGTTTGTGAGGAGATGGTGTCGGTGAAGATGTTGATGAATATGGACCCCCTCCCGATGAGAGGATCGTTGGTGATGACGATGGCGATGATTTCCCCCTCCCGGAGGGAAGTTTCCCCCGCAAAACAGCTCCGCCGGAGCCCTAGATTGGTTCCGCCAAGGTTCTGCCTCGTGGCGGCGGAGTCTCGTCCCGAAAGCTTGCTTATGATTTTTTCTCGGACGAAAGACTTCATATAGCAGAATATGGGCACCGGAGGGCCATCGGGGGGGCCCACGAGGCAGGAGGCGCGCCCAGGGGGTAGGGCACGCCCCCACCCTCGTGGCCAGGGTGTGGGCCCCCTCTGGTATTTTCTTCGCTCAGTATTTTTTATTATTTCCAAAAATAACTTCCGTGGAGTTTCGGGACTTTTGGAGTTGTGCAGAATAGGTCTCTAATATTTGCTCCTTTTCCAGCCTAGAATTCCAGCTGCCGGCATTCTGCCTCTTTATGTAAACCTTGTAAAATAAGAGAGAGTAGGCATAAGTATTCTGACATAATGTGTAATAGCCATAATGCAATAAATATCAATATAAAAGCATGATGCAAAATGGACGTATCAACTCCCCCAAACTTAGACCTCGCTTGTCCTCAAGCGGAAGCCGATAACGATAAATATGTCCACATGTTTAGAGATAGAGGTGTCGATAAAATAAAATACGGACATGAGGGCATCATGATCATTCTTATAACATCAACATATATGGATATTGTCATATTATTTCTTACGCTAAAGTAACAATCTATCGACAATGTCAAGTATGAATCAGAAACTTCATTGAGAACTAACAAACTATAATCTCAGTCATTGAGGCAATTGCAAATTTATCATAACATCAGAAAGAATCTATGTAAGAGCTTTTCATCAAGTCCACATACTCAACTATCGTTTAGTCTTTCACAATTGCTAACACTCACGCAATACCTGTGGTTACGGAGTTTTAATCGGACAGAGAGAAAGATAGGGGCTTATAGTTTCGCCTCCCAACCTTTTACCTCAAGGGTAATGTCAACAATAATAGTTCATGCTAACTTATATCCAATTGGATATATATATCAGGATCTTTCCAACACACTGTGCTTGCCAAAGGATAAAATGTAAAAAGGAAAGGTGAAAATCACCATGACTCTTGCATAAAGTAGAAGATAATAGTAAAAGATAGGCCCTTCGCAGAGGGAAGCGGAGGTTGTCATGCGCTTTCATGGTTGGATGTACGAAATCTTAATGCAAAAGAACGTCACTTTATATTGCCACTTGTGATGTGGACCTTTATTATGCAGTCCGTCGCTTTTATTTCTTCCACATCACAAGATCGTATAAATCTTATTTTCTCCCACACTAATAAGTCATACATATTTAGAGAGCAATTTTTATTGCTTGCACCGATGACAACTTACTTGGAAGGATCTTACTCAATCCATAGGTAGATATGGTGGACTCTCATGGCGAAACTGGTTTTAAGGGTATTTGGAAGCACAAGTAGTATCTCTACTTGGTGCAAAGAATTGGCTAGCATGAGGGAGAAAGGCAAGCTCAACATGTTGGATGATCCATGACAATATACTTTATTTCAGATATAAGAAAACATAACCCATTACGTTGTCTTCCTTGTCCAACATCAACTCTTTAGCATGTCATATTTTAATGATTGCTCACAATCATAAAAGATGTCCAAGATAGTATATTTATATGTGAGAACCTCTCTTTCTTTATTACTTCCTATTAATTGCAACGATGACCAAAACTATGTTTGTCAACTCTCAACAACTTTTAATCATCATACTCTTTCTATATGAAGTCATTACTCTCCATAAGATCAATATGATCTCGTTATTTCTTTTTATTCTTTCTTTTTCTTTTATTCACTCAAGATCATAGCAAGATAATCAAGCCCTTGACTCAACACTAATCTTTATTGTATATAGCTCACGGACTCGATTACATAAAAGGATCATAAAGCAAAACTCAAAACTAGATCATACCAAAAACTTTATTCTACTAGATCAAGATATCACTTAAAAGGATCGAACTAATAAAAACAGTAAAGATAGGAGTGTGATGGTGATACGATACCGAGGCACCTCCCCCAAGCTTGGCAGTTGCCAAGGGGAGTGCCCATACCCACGTGATTAGATCTCCTTTGCTGGACCGAGGGCTTCGTCATCACTTCATTAACCCACGCCGGGGACTTTGGCGTCACACTGCCGGCCTGCATTGGTCGTGCTATGTCGACACTTCAAAGTGTCGAGCTCTTTGCTCCGCTACCTCGGGACCGGCTGGGGGGCTGGGACCTTGTCCCGCCGTAAGCTCGGACCGTGCATCGACACCGAGCACATTAACCAGCTAAGTCACTTTTATGCTCAGAATTTTCAATTTTAAATTTTGTTCGGTTCGACCAAAGCATTATACTTTTTTGGCAAAAAGTTGTATGTGAAAAACTTCCTTGTCAAAACTTTGTTTGTAATACACAAATTCAAATACCTCGTTTACTTGGGGGCTTCCTTTATGAAGCCTTTTCTCTTGCATATGATTATACTTGTACGGCTTCGTTCCCTGTTCGTGTATTACGCCACAATATGCATCATGTTGACTTAAGTGTTCTGCAAGCTGGGTTGCCTTGCTCCTGTGTTTACCCCTACGTTCCCGATTGTTCGGCTAGGGAGTAAAGGGAGCACCTCTGCGATTGTCACGATCGGGTCATCCGAGCTCGGACCTCAGACTGGGTGAAGCCGAAAGCTAGCGCTCTTATTGTTTTCAATCATGGTCGGCACACAACGGAACTCATGAGTACAAAAAAATCTATTGCACAAGTCTCATAGTAACAATGAGCAACCGAAGAAAGGTATCGGTGGGGGTACTATTTTCTTCGAAGATGCTTCTTACACTTCGTCAGTAATATAGCATAAGTTCCTTGAGCGCGCTTTGTCTGTTACAACCTTATGGCCTGATTGCCTAGTTATCGGAAACACCGTCGATATTCTCGACAGGTGGAGTACATAACACTTTTCGGCCCTTGACTGAAGAGGGAGAAGCCGACGGTCCGTTAAGACGCGTTTAAAGTTCGGGTGAACACAGATATGATATAAGTACTTCGGTACATACAATCATTATACATAAACTTCTTTTACCCAAGTCACTTGGGGGCTCTTAAATTAGTGTGAGCTGTTTTATAATAAGTGTTCTTCTTCTTAGTCGTTGCAAAGTCTCTTTCTATCACTCCTTTTTTCGATGCGGGTGTGTGGTCAATAGCTGAGGAGCCTAGTTTCTCTCTCAAAGCCGCTAGAGTTTAGTTTGCTAAACTGGCCTAACGAGAAGTACTCCACCTTCGGGATAGGAGGTTGAAGCCGTAGGCTGACCCGCTTGAAGTCTTGAGATAGGACGTGTCATGTTAAAGCACGACCGAAGCACAATTTTCTTTTTCTAAGACCAATTTTTGGATTGGCACCGAACACTTGATCTAGTTCGGACATTAAACTTTTGAATAAGTTTTTTGGCTTTTCGAGCCTATGGCACTTTTAAACTATTTGTGTTTTTCCAGCATAAGTCTCGCAGTGCAATGCCGAACACCTTTAGAGATTCGGCAAAAACATTCTCAGATATTGCTATATATGCATTGGTTTCGAATTGTGTCTTCGGTCAATAGTTGGGTTGCCCGGCTCCTGTGCTTGCCTCCTACGTTCCGCTTTATTCGGCTAGGTGTGCAAAGGGAGAACCACTGCGATTGTGCTTCCAGCTAGCATGGTTAAAGCACCTCAGTGGAGAAAGCCGAAAACCGACTGTCACAATAAGCGCAAACTGGTCAGCGATCCGATGACTGTGTTAAACTATAAGATCGATAGAGGTCACCCCGTGTTAAATAACGAGCCGTTCATAACATTGGCCGAAGTGTTTACGGCTTGACCTCAGCTGTCGCCGAACACTAACCAGGGGCTCATAGCTAGCTTCCCTAGTTTAAAGCTCCTATGACTAAGTGAAAGTTATAAAGCCTGCATATCTGATTGCCTCATTTCGGCTAACACAACCACCTTCAGGCACCGAGACGTCGGCTAAGGGTTGTCTTGTTATTGCGAAAACACCATGCGTAGCATCTACAAGGGGGCGGAAGCTGACGATGGGCCACTTTCAACTGATAAATGGTCGCAACGGAGTCAAAATAAACATATCATCGGCGTTTGTATTTACTATACGAAGGCTGCCTTCCGAAATCATTGTTATAAAGCCATAAATATGCATCAATTTGACTTAAGATTTTGGCCAAGCTGGGTTGCATGGCTCCTGTGCTTACCCCTACGTTCCCGATTGTTCGGCTAGGCGGTAAAGGGAGCACCTCTGTGATTGTTACTACCGGGTCTTCCGAGTTAGTGCCTCAGACTGGGTGAAGCCGAAAGCTAGCGATCTTAAAGGATATAATTGGTCGGCAACGACGGAAGTAAATTTTTTGGTTCATTAATACCATAGAGTTCGGGAACTTTCCCCGAACTAAATCCTCAATATTTTCCTCCCACATTGATCGGAGGTGAGGTTTCATGATCATGATCAGCATGACAACCCAAAGAAAGGAACCGATAGCGGGACTATTTTCTTTGGAAGATGTTTTTTATATTTAATAACAATATAGCATATCTCTCCGTGTACCTTTGTTTGTAAAATCGTATGGCCGGATTGCCTTGTTTGCCGTAAATCTTTGCCCTCATAAAGGCTTTATAAAGTAGGACAAACACTCCCTAGCTACCGGCCGAGGAGGTTGAAGCCGATGGTCGGTCAACAAAGTTTTGTACAATGCGGATCTGAGCATTAATGATGTAAAGTACTTGGATACATAGAATCATTACACATAATTTATGATTTTACTCTGGATATCGATCCTTAATTCGGTCACCCGTGCCCGCATTAAGGCTCGGGGGCTACTGGGCTTTGCGCTCATTATTTACTAATATTAAAGGGGCACATCGATCCCCTGATCTGGTGTTGCCACCCGACCAGTGTCTCGGGGGCTACTACATTGACAATCCAGTGTAGAAAATTTAAGTGCAATATAGTTTTCGAGGAGATTATGATCCTCAGGTTGGTCGGCCGCACCCAACCTGAGTCTCGAGGACTTTGCACACCGCTTTTTGTGTCCCGAAGTATTCTGCCGAGCTAGGAGTCGATCCTCAGGCCGATTTTGCGAATCAACCTGAGTCTCAGAGGCTACTGGGTTCAGCGGTCTTATGTCATCCTTCAGGTGCATCTCGGGTTTTAGACTGATACACACCTTGAGGGCTACTGGCTATATATCTCGGCAGAGAATAAATTGCACCAATCGAAAATATTGACAAAAAATCGGCCCGCAGTCGGGGTGGTGCACCACCTCGGAAGCAGTCCGACATAAAGCTCGGGCGCCTGTGGCTGGCTCCATAGAGGGCATTTCCGGCATTAAGCTCGGCTAAACTCCTTCAACATTTTTGAACCAAGGTGATCTATGACACCTAGGATATAGTTCAGCGTTGGAGCTTGGACATAGTCCGGCGTTGGAGCTCGGATACATTCCGGCGTTGGAGCTCGGAAGCGGTCCGGCGTTGGTGCTCGGCTGCAAAAGATACCTCAAATATAGTCCGGCGTTGGACCTCGGACGCAAGAGGACACTGCCGCCCGGGAACAACTTCAAACCTGAGGTGTGGCATAAAAATAACAAGGCATTGATAAAGGCCGGAAACTTAAAGGGGCTCCTCGGATACCCGACGTGTAAACTCTTTGGATTTACTTCGGCGATCCTCAAGATCGAAGATGAGAAGATTTGTTGAACCAGTTTTCAAGACGGACGACCGAAGATGAAGAACAGTTCGGAAGGATCGAGGAGCGTCCCCAACTTGAAGACCAGTTCAGGGGGCTACTAACGGTGTCCTGGACTAGGGGGTACTCACCACATCGTCTCCCGACCAGGTGGATCGGGTCGAGGACCCCCATGGCGGTTCACTCATGGGCCACTTCGGGCAGCCCATGCCGCATACAAGGAGTATTCCACAAGACTTGGCGATCAAGACAAGGACTCCTCTCCACCAACGTATTCGGCTATGACTCTTGTTATCATAGGCCTCTGGTGCATTATATAAGCCAAGGCCAGGCTAGTCGATAGGGCATTATTCATTATACCCTCAGGTTTTAGACCACAACATATGATCTCGTGGTAGATCAACTCTTGTAATACTCATATTCGTCAAGATCAATCAAGCAGGAAGTAGGGTATTACCTCCATAGAGAGGGCCCGAACCTAGGTAAACATCGTGTCCCCTGTCTCCTGCAACCATCGACCTTAGACGCACAGTTCGGGACCCCCTACCCGAGATCTGACGGTTTTGACACCGACACCCTCCCCCCAAGAAAATGATCTGCCGCCTGATCCGGAGCATGACTCCAGACTCCCGCAACACGAGTTCGACTCCGAGTTTTGCGCCACCGAGAAGTACCAAAAACTGAGTTGTGTGCACCGGCACACTCCCGCTTGACGTGTATGCACGGAGGGATTCAACATTGCCAGATGGTTTCTTAGTTGCCCCTTAGAGGTTAGTGCTAAGTTCATCATTTTACTTGAGTTAATGCCACCGCTCGTCCTGAATACTATTTAACATTGGAAGGGATATGAGGCTTGTGCCTTTTGTTAACTGGCTGGATGAAGAATGGCATGGCAGGGCTCGGAGTGTTATCACCAAGCTCGCAGAAGATAACGTAAAGCTGAAGAAGAAACTAGCTGATCTGGAATGTACAATCAGTATGATGAAGCAAGAAAAAATCAATCATAGGCAACAGATGAAAGCAAGAGACAAGAAGGAACTAGCATGTGTAGTTGTGGTTGTCCCATTACCCATGTTCTATGCGCTGTTTGCAATGATGATTAGGGGTTTTGTTTGACAGTATTGCTAAAGCACATCTAGATGTGCTCTAAGTAATGCACATCTAGGTCCTATGCCATTGATGTTACGCGAAGATTCATGCAGATATTTTCCTTTGTCTTTTTTTCTTTTTCTTTCTAGTTTGATTATTACTGGATTTATCAATAAGAAGAGCTCAATGTATTGCTTGCCAACTGTCCTACTCCGTTCGTACCGGTACCGGTGCATAATCCCAAAACTCGTTCCTTGTTTTTGTCCTGAAAAAGAAACCTGCCAAATAGCCAATAGGAGTCCTGCGCAACCCCGGGAATTTGGAGCGACTGGGTACAAATAATTGCGGTTGATTATATCAGCGGTTAGATAATACTTCAACCCCCGCTTCAATTGGCATTTCCTCTTCTCTGCATACCCCGCTTAAGTGTCCACCATCTTCATCGTCCCCAGCAGGCCGCGCTACACACTGGCACACACTCTGCAGCCATGTCGAGCTACAGCGAGGATGACAGTTCGGCCAGCAGTCTGGCACTCGATGATAGGTCAGCATCGGAATCATCCTGCTCGTCTTCCATGAGTCCGGCGTCGAGCCCAGACCTCGATTATATCCGGATCATGGAAGGGCCGCCGCCTCCGGAGTCGTCAGACGACAACCAGACGGACGAGGAGCCGTCGGAGGATGAAGAAGAGGACGACGATGATGAGGAGGAGGAATGGTCGAACGAGGAGGACGATGACGACAGCAATGACGATGACGACGACGGCGGCGATGAAAAGCCAACGGTCAGCGGCAAGAAGCGTCCTCGCCAAGACGATGTCGCGGGGCCATCCAACAACAACAAGAAGAAGGACTAAATTAAGCAGACTGTATATATCTCTGTTTCTGTTCGCTCATATTAATTTGTTATCTCTGTTTATCCTGTCAATCTCATCGCAGACGGTTAGTAATACATATTCGACAGAGATCTTCTACATTATTGCCCATAGGTTGGTTTGTTGAACTGTGTGCCCTGACGAGCACACAATTCACAAAAAAGATCATATGGGCTGTCTATAATGACCGCACACAATTCTGATTACCGACCTATTTGCCCGGTATCACACACATCTTGTTACGCCGAATCGTTTGTGTTCACCTCGATCATCGCAAATGGTTCATCAGATCGAACTGTGTGCCATATATCGCACACACCTTGATTTGGCTGCCCGTTTCTGTTGTTCTGTCTCATACAAACGATTCGTATGGATCAACCGTATGCCCAACATCACACACACAACTAAAATTTGAACGGTGTTTGATGTATCATTCATCGCAAACATTTTGCGTCTTTTTGACGGGTTTTTTCATCACCATTTGCGATTAATGCATCGCACACAGTTTCGTCAAAGGGTCTCTGATCGTAGTGTCGCGTTAGCAGCAACCTGCAGTAGTGAGCGGCGGTGATGTTGATGCCGAACCATCCCTAAGTTGCCGAAATGCGTTAGGAAACGGAAACCGCAACTCAAATTCTCAAAAAAAATGTGTCAAAATTTGCAGAGTTAGGTAGCGGGTGAGCGGTGGTGGTTGCGAAAAGCGGTGGTGGTATGCTCGGTCAAAATTGGCGAGAGTTAAGCGGGAAACGGAGCGGTGGATGGAAGTGATGTTGTGGGAGGCCGGATGTCCGGGCTGTCGGGCTGGATGTCCGAGCGGCCGGATGTCCGGGGGCACGGGCCGGATGTCCGGGGGCACGGGCCGGATGTCCGGGCCTCCAAATCTGAGATGAACTCGCGGGGAAAAAGGCAATTTCGGGGTAAAATTCGAGAGATTTCGTGGATGGAAATTGGGGAAAAGATGAGGGAATGGTAGATCTACCTACTACACATGAAATCCACGGATCAAATCCAACAAAACTTCATCACACGAACAAATCACAAAAAAATGGGAGGGCTATTTTTGTGGGGACTTTCGAAATTGGGGCAAAATCAACAAAATAAGGCTAGAAAACAAGGGTAGGGGCTCCAAATTCGTGATCAACATAGGCTCATGATACCAAGATGATGTAGGGTGGAAACCCTAGGGCTGATCTTTCACGATTGGAGCGGATCCTATGAACAACACGAGGGGAAAACACGAGAGAAATCACTCAAACCAACAAGATACGATTACACATGTGCTAGATCCTCGAAACACAAAGAGATACACGATCCACGATCAACAAAGGACGATACAAGTAGCAAGTTCTTCTCCGTGAGGACGTCTTCAGGGGTCTTCCCGTGAGGGGTCTTGTATCCACTTGGGGGATCTTCTCCGTAGAGGTCGTGAACTCCGATGGAGAAGGTATCAAGTGGAGAGCAAAGCTCTATCTCAAATGAGCTACTACTTTGCTAACCCTAGAAAGAGGGAGGAGGAGGAGTATATATAGTCTAAGTAGGCGAATGGGTACACGGGCCTCGGCCCTTCACTGTGCGCAGACAGGCGGAGCCGGATGTCCGGGCGTCGGGCCGAATGTCCGGGCCTTCACGAGGAGCTAAATGTCCGGGTAGGGGGGCGGATGTCCGAGCTGGCGGGGCCGGTCTCGGTGCTCTCTGGATATGTGGTGTCCGGATTTTCGGGGTGGAGGCCGGATGTCCGGCGGCTCGGGAATAGCCGGATGTCCGGGCTGGCGGGGTCCAGCTTCGGGGGTGTTCTGTGATGGGCGCCAAATTTCCGGTGGGGGCCGGATGTCCGGGCTGGGGTCGGGCCGGATGTCCGGGCTGGGGTCGGGCCGGATGTCCGGGCCCTGTAGCTTCGGCTGGGCAATGGCTGTGGTATATGCTCCAGGGTCCGGATGTCCGGGACTTGGGGCCGGATGTCCGGGACTTGGGCCGGATGTCCGGGTCCTGGAGACTTCTTCGGCTCCTTCCGTGGGTTCTCTTCATCCGTGAACTTGGGGACTTGTCTGCCTTCACATGCATCTCTGAGAGGGCCTTCTTGGTACCTGATCATGCACAACACTCCTGACTTAGGTAGTGACCATGTCTCGAGTGGATCATATGGAATATCACAAAGGAGATATGTCACCTCGGTCTCGAGAGCTCTAACTCGTGCTCGTGTCATTGGTCCTCTTAGTACTTGATGAGACGATGGTAGGTCCACGGGGATGACCATAGGATGCTCCGCATCACTAGGTTACCCGTTGCGTGTAATAGAGCAAGGTCCCATTTCAAACCAAGAGTTATTTTGAAAATAAATGATTGGCAATACCGTGACCTCTTTTAATAATTAAATTTACGTAGCTTCAAACTACGTAATAGTCTTCAAAATGCGGGCATAAATTCTCTTTATACAGTTAGGTGGAAGCTAATGAGGCATATATTGGTTTCAAACATATTTGGCGGGGGGCATTTTAATCAACACGTTAAGGTTTTTTTCTAATGTGGGCTTTACTTTTCTAGGTTTTTATTGGATCTTATTTGGCCCACCAAGGTTTGGTTGGGTTCGGCCCGATTGCAGCACAATACCAATTCAAATCCGGAGTGTTTTGAAGGGAACTCCTATTTAGCATTGTTAGCGCCGCAGAACCGAACGGGTGCCCGCTGCAAAGACTAATGGGTCGGCCCATTATTACTTGTTTTTTTTCTCTGCTTAAATCCGCGGAAAGGTGTGAATACCATGTTTCGAATAGCAATGCTCCAGTTTTAAGAACGAACACACTGACCAAGTCGCCCATTACACCTCACGTGTGCTTGATTACTTTTTTTATTGTTAAAAGGCAACCTGTAAAAAATGCAGTTGTTTCCTTTTTTATTCATGACGGCTGACCCGTTCAACCGTTGATTTTTGACTAAATATGAAAAAATGAAAAATTCTTAGAATCTGGAAGAAAAAAACTTGTGAATTCAAAAGTGTTCATGGATTTTTGAAAATTAGCTTACAAATTTGAAAAAAAAGCTAATCACTTTTTAAAAAAGTTCATCAATTTCAAAAAAGTTCACAAAATTGAAGAAAAGTTCATTGAATTGAAAAAGGTTCATCAATTTTGAAAAAAGTTCATTGATTTTGAGAAAAAAGTTCGTAAATTTCGAAAAAATCACAAACCTGAAAAAACTTCATCTATTTGGAAAAAAGTTCATAGAATTTGAAAAGGTTTTCCAAATCTATAAAAAAAGTTTATACAATTTGAAAACAGCTCATCGAATTTTTAAAAAAGTTAATCAATTTGGGCTTCAAAGTGCAGATCTACAACGCCTCCACCTCTACCATGTGCAGGGTCAGGAGCGAGAAGCACTGCTGTCAGGCAACATCCGGCGTGCTCTCCAGTTAGCTCTTAAACTTGTTGTCAGTCTAGGTGTGTTTTGTTGGTGATCGTTGCAGAAATTAAAAAATTTCTACGCATCACCAAGATCAATCTATGGAGAGACTAGCAACGAGAGAGAGGGGAGTGCATCTTCATACCCTTGAAGATCGCGATGCGGAAGCGTTACAAGAAAGCGGATGAAGGAGTCGTACTCGTAGCGATTCAGATCGCGGTTGATTCCGATCTAAGCGCCGAACAACGGCGCCTCTGCGTTCAACACACGTACAGCCCGGGGACGTCTCCTCCTTCTTGATCCAGCAAGGGGAGAGGAGAAGTTGAGGGAGAGCTCCGGCAGCACGACGGCGTGGTGGTGGAGCTTGCAGTTCTCCGGCAGGGCTTCGCCAAGCACTACGGAGGAGGAGGAGGTGTTGGGGAGGGAGAGGGCTGCGCCAGGGGAAGGGGTGCGGCTCCCATGCGCCTCCCCACTATATATATGGGTGGAGGGGGCTGTTTACTTGCCCTCCAAGTCCATTGGGCCGTTGGCAAAGGTGGGGGAAAGAAATCCCATCATTTCCTGTCGGAGTAAATGGCCACGGGTAGCCTAACCGACTCCCCCTGGCTCTTCGAAAAATTATCAGGCCGTTCAGGCCTTCAAGCATACAAAGCAAAGGGCCGCTTTCCCCCGGCCGGCTATCCCCAATGCCGACTCCCAGAAGGCGACCCAGCCTTAGAAACCTCCCCCAAGAAAGATACGAGATAGCCGACTCCAGGGAGCCGGCCCCAAGAGGACCGACTCCAGGAGCGCCAAGGACCCTCCCAGAAGCCGGCCATGAAGAAAGCCGACTCCTAGAAGCCAGCCATGAAGAAAGCCGGCCAAGACTGCACCTACTAAGACTGTACCCACGTAACGGCGATAGGATGGGGCGTGGCCGCAGTACAGCCCACTACCCCCGAATCCCGGAACAGGCATGGCCACAGGGCGCCGTACGGGCCAGCCATCCCCCGTCCGGCGCGGCACTGTAGCCATGTTGGCCTCGATGTCACCCACGACAGGTGCCAGTACGGCCCGTGGGCGGCGGGCCCCTTTGCCAGAGAGACATCTGAAGACGGCCTGGCCTCCTCTAGTCGGCCAGGGATGTGGCCGGCTCCCAATAGCCGGCTACCTCCCTCCCTCGAAGCATGCGCCCCATTAAGGAGACAAGACGAGGTAAGGCTACAGTGAGAGCTCGCAAGGCGGTGACACTGTAGCCACGCTTACCTCGACAAAGCCCTCGTCATCAGAGGCGAGGCAACAGTAACCAGCCGCCGACAAAGCCCCCAAGCAGTGGGGCCGGCCTGCCGGCCAAGAGGCCGGCAGCCGGCGGGACCCACCAGTCGGCGGGCCCCAATGACCGGCGGAGAAGCCGGCGAGCATAGACACTGACGGCTGGGACCCGCGCCCAGCCGGATTACCATTGTACCCCTGGGGGGTAGGCCTATATAAACCCCCCGGGACACCCATGCAAAGGGTTGATCTCATAGAATTCCACACACCACATAGAGAGAAAAGGAGAGCTAGCCTTGCCCTTCTTCTTCCTCTAGCCAAACAGCTCAAGGAGCACTTGTAGCTACTTGTATTGATCTAGTGATCATGCGGAGACCCCGCAGAGCAGGACTAGGGGTGTTATCTCCACGGAGAGCCCCGAACCTGGGTAAGATCCGCCGGCGTGCATGTCTTCGCCTCATCCCGTTTCCAGGCACCGGCGATGTTTTACTGGCTCCCACAATGATAAGCCACCCGTTGGCATATGTCGCACCTACCACCCGACATTTGGCGCCCACCGTGGGGCCGGGTGCACCGTCGTCCGGAGACCTGTTCTGGACGGGAACCCTTTTTCTCCCCCGCGAGCGCAGCCAGCCTGCTACGCCCGACGGCGCTTGCCCCGACGCGCTGCAAGGCGTCGACGACGCCTGCGCGGCAAGCTGCCTCGCCGATCTTCTTGGCGAGACTCGCATCTCCGACGAGCCCGCGTCCGACGCAGGCACGGACTACCCCGAGAGCCGCCTCGTCAGCCTCCTCGACCAGCTTCACGTCTCCAGCGAGCTTGCTGTAGACTTGGAGTCGGTCGGCTCCACCGACCCGATGCTTGTCGACTCCGACACGGCATCGTTCGACGCCTACCCCTCCGACGTGGTAGTCTTCGACGACCCTCTCCCTCGAGCTGACAGCGGCAGCAGCGCTGTCACTGAGGTGCTGGTCATCAGCCACGTCGCCGACTCGGGCGAGAACGCCCACGACGCCCTACAAGCGGCGATGCATGACTTGTCCGTCCCCATCCCGGCCGATGCCGACGCCGAGACCCTGGAGGCACGCCGCCTCGCCCTCATCGCGGAGGGCCAGAAGATAGCCTCCATGAGACGCCTCACCGAGGCCCACCAGCGCGAAGTCGACCGCGCCGCTTTTGGTACGCCGCCTCACGGCGGGCCGAGCCGAGTCGGCCTCATCAAGAAGCGCGGCGCGGCCATCGCCAGCGTGCTGGGGGCGGACCGCCCCGTTTACGCCACACCGCTCGAAAATCTGCGAGCTGCTCAGGCGGCAGCAGAAGAGTTGAATGGGCTGGGGCTGATGAGCTCCCCTACATGACAAGGCGCATCCAGCAGCTGATCGATGCGGCCGCAGAATGGCACGAAGCCGGCGCCCGCGCTGAGAGCCCTCTCCCGTGCCGAGAGCACGCCGCGACATCCCGATCGCCGACTGCGAGCGGCGCCCGCGCAAGGAAGGACAAGGAACCGGCTGCTAGCCGCAGCCGGACTCGAATCACCATCGAGCGCGACGCGGAAGGCCGCCCTCGAGCAGTGGAGCGCCTAGGCGATCTGCCTCCTCCCCCGCCTCGTGGGGAGAGATGTCTCGCCCCGTCGCCTGTCACCCATCCGACTCTCGGTGGCCGACTAGGCCGCCGCGAGGGAGTCAGCGAGAACGACGCCCGCCACCGGATCGACCGCCTAGCTCGATCCCTGGCGCTAGAAGAAGAAGATGATGTCGGCCCGCCATGCTTTGGCCCCCGCATCCGCGACGAACCCTTCCCCAAAGGGTTCTCGCTCCCCAGAGACACGCCCAAGTACAACGGCTCTGTGAAGCCGGAAGATTGGCTCATCGACTACTCTACCGCCGTCAGCATTGTGAACGGCAATAGGCGCGTGGCCGTGAAGTACGTCCCTCTCATGCTGCAAGGCACGGCACGCACCTGGCTCAACAGCCTCAAGCCCTACAGCGTCAACAGCTGGCTGGACTTCACGGAAGTCTTCGTCCGCAACTTCACCAGCACGTACAAGCGGCCTCCCAAGCCCCGCCAGCTCTCCTTATGCGTCCAAGGGCCCAGCGAATCGACCCGCGACTACCTCACGCGGTGGGCCGAGCTCCGCAACTCCTGCGAGGGGGTGCACGAGGTGCAGGCCATCGAATACTTCACCGCCGGGTGCCGAGAGGGCACCCTCCTCAAGCACCGACTCCTCTGCGATGAGCCGGCTACCCTCGACGAGCTGCTGGTCATTGCAGACAAGTACGCCACAGCCGACTCCTCGATGAAGACCGAGCTCCGAGTGGACGCCTCTGGGAAGGTGCTCGCTCCGGCTCCTAAGACGCCGGCTGGCGACTCCAATCGGCGCCCCTACCAGAACGACCACAAGCGCAAGGCCCCTATGCCGCCTTCCACCAGTCGGCAGGTGGCCACAGTCGAAGACGAGCAGCCCGAAGAGCGGCCCGCTCCCAAGAAGAAGTGCGGCAGGCCGGCTTGGCAGCCGGCCTTCTCCTACGAGCAGACTCTCGATGCCCCCTGCAAGTTCCACAGCGGCGCGAAGCCGTCCAACCACACGACCCGAAAGTGCCACTGGCTCACCCGGATCTCCAAGGGCGAGGGGCTGGTGCCGCCTCCGCCTCCCGGCCCGCCGCCTCCAGCCCCCAGCCGGCTGCCCGACCAGCAGTCGGAGCCATTCAAGATGAGTTCCCTGATGAGCACGCCGCCTACGTCGTCTTCACAAGCCAGGTTGAAGACAAGCGCAGCCGGCGCCGACAGCACCAAGAGGTCAACGCAGTCGCCTCCAGCAACCCCGAGTTCATGCATTGGTCCGAAAGGCCTATCAACTGGAGCCGGGCCGATCACCCAGAGGTGATGCCGTCCCCTGGCTCCTACGCATTGGTGTTGGATGTCACCCTCGCAACAGAGAGGCGGGCTGCCCGATTCTCCCGCGTTCTGATTGATGGCGGAAGCAGTATCAACATACTGTACCGCGACACCATGGAGAAGTTGAACCTCAAGGCGAAGCAGCTCATGCCAAGCCGGACCGTTTTCCATGGCATCGTACCCGGCCTGTCCTGTTCCCCGATCGGCAAGATCAAGATGGATGTCCTCTTCGGAGACAAGGATCACTTTCGCCGAGAAGCAATCTGGTTCGAGGTAGTGGATCTGGAAAGCCCTTACCACGCCTTGCTTGGCCGACCTGCTCTGGCCAAGTTCATGGCTGTGCCCCACTACGCCTACCTGAAGATGAAGATGCCGAGCTCGAAGGGGATCATCACTGTAGCCGGCGACTACAAGAAGTCCATCGAGTGCGCTGCAGCCAGCAGCCGGCTGGCCGAGTCCCTCGTAGTGGCGGAAGAGAAGAAGATGCTGGAGCGAGTTGTGGCCATGGCCGGCAAGCAGCCGGCCTTGTCCCCCAACCCCAAGGAATATGATGCGCAGGGCTCCTTCCAGCCGGCCAAGGAGACGAAGAAGATACCTCTGGACCCGGAGAACCCGGAGAGGTTTGCAGTCATTGGTGCAAACCTGGACAGTAAATAGGAAGGCGAGCTCGTCGACTTCCTCCGTGAGAATCGAGATATCTTTGCATGGTCCCCAAAGGACATGCCGGGTGTTCCGAAGGATTTCGCCGAGCACAAGTTACACGTCCGAGCCGACGCGAAGCCGGTCAAGCAGCCTCTCCGCCGACTGTCAGAAGAGAAGAGAAGAATCGTAGGAGAAGAGATAGCCCGGCTCCTTGCCGCCGGCTTTATTATGGAAGTGTTTTTTCCAGAGTGGCTTGCCAACCCAGTCTTGGTGTTGAAGAAAAACAACAAATGGCGTATGTGTATAGACTACACTAGCCTCAACAAGGCCTGCCCCAAAGATCCGTTTGCTCTGCCACGGATTGATCAAGTGATAGACTCCACAGCCGGATGCGAGCTGTTGAGTTTCTTGGATGCCTACTCAGGATACCACCAGATTAAGTTGGACCCAGCAGACCGCCTGAAGACCGCCTTCATCACACCATTCGGAGCTTTCTGTTACCTGACTATGACATTCGGCTTGAGGAATGCCGGTGCCACTTTTCAGCGTTGCATGCAGAAATGCCTCCTCAAGCAACTCGGCAGAAATGCCCACGTCTACGTAGACGATATTGTGGTGAAGACAGAGAAGCGCGGCACCCTGCTGGAAGACCTCAAAGAAACATTTGCCAACTTGCGCCGATTCCAGATCAAGCTCAACCCCGAGAAATGCGTGTTCGGAGTACCAGCCGGCCAGCTTCTAGGCTTTCTGGTCTCCGAACGCGGCATTGAGTGCAACCCTGTGAAGATCAAGGCCATTGAGAGAATGGAGATTCCCACCAAGTTGCGAGACGTGCAGAAGTTCACTGGGTGCCTGGCCTCCCTAAACCGCTTTATCAGCCGGCTAGGAGAGAAGGCTCTCCCCCTGTACCGACTCATGAAGAAATCCACTCATTTCGAGTGGAATGACCAAGCAGACCAAGCCTTCCATGAGTTGAAGAAGATGCTGACCACTCCACCTGTCCTGGCGGCGCCGACTGAGAAGGAGCCCATGCTCCTCTACATTGCCGCAACTAGCCGAGTGGTCAGTACAGTCATCGTGGTCCAGCGCCCAGAAGAAGGCCGAGCCCAGCTAGTCCAGAGGCCGGTATATTATCTAAGCGAAGTACTGTCCAGCTCAAAGCAAAACTACCCACACTACCAGAAGATGTGCTATGGAGTGTACTTCGCTGCCAAGAAGCTGAAGCCCTACTTTCAAGAGCATCCCATCACGGTCGTATGCACCGCCCCGCTTGCCGAGATCATAGGCAGCCGGGATGCATCCGGCCGGGTGGCTAAATGGGCCATTGCGCTTGCACCTTACACAATCTTCTACCAGCCCCGCACCGCCATCAAGTCCCAAGCATTGGCCGACTTCCTCGTCGACTGGGCCGAGACCCAGTACCTACCGCCGGCTCCCGACTCTACTCATTGGCGGATGCACTTCGATGGGTCCAAGATGCGCACCGGCTTGGGAGCCGGCATCGTCCTCACCTCTCCCAAAGGCGACAAGCTCAGATACACGCTGCAAATCCACTTTGCCGCCTCCAACAACGTGGCTGAATACGAGGCGCTCATACACGGGCTCCGGCTAGCCAAAGAGCTCGGCATACGCCGGATCCTGTGTTATGGCGACTCGGACTTGGTGGTCCAGCAGTCATCTGGCGACTGGGACGCCAAGGATGCAAACATGGCGAGCTATCGATTCCTCGTCCAGCAGATCAGTGGGTACTTCGAAGGGTGCGAGTTCCTTCACGTGCCACGGGCCGACAACGACCAGGCAGACGCCCTGGCACGGATCGGCTCCACCCGACAGGCTATACCAACCGGTGTCTCTCTCCAGCGCCTCCTCAAACCATCTATCAAGCCGTCTCCAGAGTCGGACTCTATCTTCGTACCACCCGCCCCCGATGCAGCCGGATCCGACTGGAGGAACCCAGCAGGCGGCTCGGGGACTTCGACAAGCGGCCCGGGGACGGCCGTAGTCGCACCCGGCTCGGGGACTTCAGAACCCGGCCTGGGGACTGCAGCAGTCGGCCCGGGGACTGCAGCGACACAAGAAGCGGTGGCCGACTCCAACTCTCCACCACCCAACCCACCCATCCGAGTCACAGTGGCCGTACTAACAGTAGAAGAAGTCACAGCTCCATCATGGGCCCAGCCCATCCTCAACTTCCTAGTCAACAGAGAGCTGCCGACTGATGAGATCTCGGCAAGACTAGTGCAACGCCGAGCCGGAGCATATGCAATAATAAACAGAGAACTTGTCAAGCGTAGCGTCACTGGGGTCTTCCAGCGCTGCGTCGAGCCAGAAAAGGGTGTAGCAATCCTCAAGGATATCCACCAAGGCGAATGCGGCCACCACGCAGCCTCAAGATCACTTGTGGCCAAAGCCTTCCGCCACGGTTTCTTCTGGCCGACTGCCTTGGAAGATGCCAAAGAAATAGTCAAATGCTGCAAAGGATGCCAAGTCTTCAGTTCCAAACAACACCTGCCGGCTTCCGCACTCAAGACCATCCCCCTCACCTGGCCCTTTGCCGTCTGGGGGCTGGACATGGTGGGCCCATTCAAGACAGCCCGCGGCGGCTTGACACATCTGCTTGTCGCCGTGGACAAATTTACCAAGTGGATCGAAGCGAAGCCGATCAAGAAGCTGAACGGGCCGACGGCCGTGACATTTATTGCCGACATCACTACTCGGTATGGCGTGCCGCACAGCATCATCACCGACAACGGCACAAACTTTGCCAAAGGAGCACTGGCACGTTTCTGCGCGACACAAGGCATCCGACTGGACTTAGCGTCCGTTGCCCACCCGCAGTCAAACGGCCAGGTCGAGCGAGCAAACGGCCTCATCCTCTCCGGCATCAAGCCCCGCCTGGTCGTACCACTGGAGCGCTCGGCCGGCTGCTGGCTCGACGAGCTGCCGGCTGTCCTCTGGAGTCTGCGTACTACCCCAAACAAGTCAACCGGCTTCACTCCGTTCTTCCTTGTATATGGTGCCGAGGCCGTCATCCCAACTGACATCGAGTTCGACTCGCCTCGGGTCACCATGTACACGGAAGCGGAGGCCAAGGAAGCGCGAGAAGACGGCGTCGACCTGCTGGAAGAAGGCCGGCTATTAGCACTCAGCCGGTCCGCCATCTACCAGCAGGCTTTGCGCCGTTACAACAACCGGAAGGTCAAGCCAAGATCCTTCCAAGAGGGCGACCTTGTGCTTCGGCTGATCCAGCGAACAGCCGGCCAGCACAAGCTCTCGGCCCCTTGGGAAGGCCCTTTCGTCATCAGCAAGGCACTAGGCAACGACTCCTACTACTTGATCGACGCACAAAAACCAAGAGCACGCAAGAGGGATGATTCCGGCAAGGAGTCAGAGCGACCATGGTACGCAAACCTCCTGAGAAGATTTTACAGTTGAAAGCAGTATGTATCATGCTACCGTTCTTTTTAAATATGAGACAAACGGCCCCCCCGAGGCACACTCGGGAACTGCCCTCCTTTATCTATGAATGACGAGTGTCATACTCATGAATGTATTATTACGTTTGGTTTTTTGTCCGGCACCGGGTTCGACTAGTCGGCCCGGGGACTGGCCGCCTTAAGTTATATTAAAAGTTCTACCTGAAGTCAGACAAGTAGTGTGCCGGCACCCGAGCAATCTCTTGTCGAAAGTCGCAGCTCGAAGAACCGACTGTCCGACTGGCAAGAGCCAAAGGCAGAAAGGATGCCCACACGAAAAACGGCTAAGGACCAACAAACTTATACAACGCAAAGACGGCCTCCAACCACGCCTACCGGCTGTCAAAACAGCCGGCTGGCCGGCCTCCCAATCACTTCGCTATAATCCAACAAAGCTAGAGTACTTGCCCTCCCAAGCACTTCCCCAGCCACAGATTGCAGAGCAGCTGTCCGGCTGGGAAGGCGGCAACCAAGGGAGGGCGGCAAAGGAAACAGCCGAAGGATGAAAAGCAAAGAACAAGGGAAAGCCAAACGCATGCATAATTATATTTACACATAAGGCCCCCAACAGGCCGGCAGTCAATATAGTTCGAATACACCCCCAGTGGGTGGAATTGTGCAAACTTAACAAAATACTGTTCCAAGAATGGTGAAACAGGAAAGTAGAGGCAGCAGACTAGACTAAGGGCGCAGCAGGGGAGCCGGGCTGGTCGGTGGAGACGGCGCCACCGGCTGGAGGAGTGGCCGGCTGGCGGGTCTCGGCTTGATCATCGCCGGCTGCAGGCGGTGCACCCGCGCGTGCCTTGTTGCTGGAGGCACGGTCAAGCTGAGGCTGACCGGCCGCTCCACCATCTGGCGCGGCGTCTTCACCCTCCTCCTCCTCCTCCTCGCCCTCGTCGCTGGAGTCGATCTCCTCCGCCGAGTCCTCGCCGTCTGCCGGGTTCAGCCCGAACCACTCCTCCGGCTGGGCAACGCCGTTGTCGTCCACCTCAGGAGCGAAGGCGCTGGTGTCGGTGTAGTCGGCAATCGCCGAAGCCCGCTGGATGATAGCCGGCCGCGCCGGCTCCAGCTCCGTGTCGGCCTCCTGCCGCCAGGTGGCCAGCTGGTCCAGACTCAGCTCGGGATACCAGGCCTTGGCGAACTCCAGCGCCCGCCTGGCGCCGGACCGAGCCGCAGAAGCCTTCCAGGCCTCGAAGCGGCCGACCGCCACCTCCAGCCAGTCGGCAGTCCGACTGGGGGTGCGGGGAATCACCTCACCAGGCCAGAGAGCGGCCAACACCTGCGCCCCAACACGCTGAAGCCGGCGGAGCATGCGATGAGCCGGCTGGAGGCGGGCCTGAATCGCCAAGAGCTGCTCCTCCAGCGACCGGCGAGCGTTCGGCGCGATCTCGGCGCCAGCCTGCCTTCGTGCCTCGCGGTGGGCCTCGACGACCTGGTTGGCGGCGGTAGAGTAGCCAGGGAAGTACTCTGCGCAAGAAAGAAAGAGAAAGAAGAGAAAAACACCAAGTCAGAAAATGAGCCAAACGGCAAGCGGCAAGCAAGGACGAAGAAGAAGGCGGCCTACCGTCAACCAAGTCTTCGATCTGGCCATAGCCGTTGATCAGCGTCTGCTTCGCTTCGGCCCAGCTGGCCGCCTCTGTCTCATACTCGGCTTGGAGGGCGGCCTCGCTGTCCTGCACCGCCTTCAGGGCCGCCTTGTGGCTCTTCTCCTGGTCGGCCAACCTCTTGGCCAGGCGGTCACGCTCCTGTGCCAAGGCGTCAAACTCGGCCTCCTTAGCACGGAGGGCGGCCTGAGCCCCGCCCAGCTGCTCCCTCAGACTGGCGTTGGCCGCTGCAGGGATGGCAGAAAAGAAAGAAGCAATAAGGAAGAAGTCGTCAAGGAAGATCCGACCCGACTGCTCAGCAGTCGGCCCGAATCTCGGGGACTACACCCAGTGGGTGCGCTGACGCGCCCCCACGTGAGATAAAAGACGAAGCACTTACCCCGGCTCTCAGATAGGTCAGCATTCTTCTGGGTCAGCTCCCGAGCCTGGGAGTTGAAGGCAGCCGCGCGGAGGTTGTGGTAGTCCTGCAAGACAGGCAGAGGAGCGAATGAGAACAAGATAGCAAAACAAAGCCCGCTAAGAAGTTCCAAGCCGCCTGCTCAGCAGCCGACTCGGAACTCGGGGACTACACCCAGTGGGTGCGCTGACGCGCCCCCACGGAAGAAACCAAGATCAAAAAAGCAAAAATAGGAAGACTAACCCGAATGGCCGCCCGCGTCGCAAGGAACTCGTCATTGTATTTCCTCAGCGCCGCAGCCTGGGACTGAAGCCGGTTCCGGACGTCCTGCGCTGCCACGTTCACCACAGCCGTCCCTCCACCCGGCGTCCACCCCGAGCTGGCGCTGGCCGCCTCCACGTCTTGGGCCGACGAACTGAGGCCCGCGGCTTTCTGCGGGTCCGATGCGGCCTTCCCCGTGCGCTGGCGCGATGGCGACCGGACCACCAGGTCCGTCCTCGCAGCCGGCTCGCCCCCAGCCGATTGCGCAGGCGGCACGTTAGGCCGGCCGCCTTGAGCCGCCCCAGTCGGCGGGGCCGGTGCCGCCTCCCTCTCCGGGACGACGACGTCGTCCTCCCTCTCCAATCCCGGCTGGTCGCCGCCGGCTTCCTCTGGCGGGGGCTCTGGGCCTCAGGCGCCGCGACGCGCAGAGGGGTGACGAGCAAGGCCCCCTCGCTATTGCCGCGACCGCAGCCTCCGCTTGGGCCTTAGCCGCTGCGTCGGCGCGCGCCTTCGCCGCCTCCTCCTCCTGTGCCGCCTTGGCGGCAGCCGCCCTCAACTCCTCCGCCTCCCGCTCCTCCCGCGCCTCCCGCGCGTTTCGCTCCGTCGCCGCCTGAAGCTCGGCGCGGGGGTCCATGCGGCGGGTGCTCCCGGATCCTCCCGGCGATCCAACGACGGAGGCGGCGGCAACCCGCTCGAGCGAAAGCGGAGCCCTGATTTTTTTGAGAAAAGGGCATGGATTCAGAAATCACCAAGAAAAGAAGAAAGAATGTACAAAGGAATATACACTTACGCCGACACCATCTGCGGCTGCTTCACCACCTTGCGGAAGCGGGCCGCCTTCGCGGCCGCCTCATCCCGCCTGGTCGCCGCCGCCCCACCCTTGGGCTTCTTCGGCCGGCTCCCGAACAAGCCCGACGCGGCACGGCGCTTCTGCCCGCCGCCCCGAGCAGGCGGCGCGGCGGAGGAACCCGCGCCGTGGCCAGACGCCGGCTGGCGGCGTGGGACGACTTCCGCCTCGTCGTCATCCGGCCAGTCGTCGAAACTGGCTCCAAGCCCGGAGCCGCTTGATTCGCCGTCGGCTTCACTGCCACCCGCCTCGGTGTTGTCCTTCATGGCGGCCGCCCCTAAGTCGTGGTCCTCCAGGTCACGCTCCGCCCGGTCGGGGAGAAATCGGCGCCCCGCCTCCGACCCGGCTGCAGGTCGAAGGAGAGGGCTCTGCCAAGGCGTGCCGACTGGTCAGAGACGGCCAGAAGGAATTCGGCAACAAAACTAAGAAAAGAAAAGGAAAAAGAAAACATACCGTGGGCGGAGGATGTGCACGGGAATATGGCTCCTTGCCAAACCGCCACTCTGCGGAGAGCTTGCAGTTCGCAAGGTAATTCACCATGTGGGCCACCTCGTCGTGCGGCATGTCCTTGGTGCACATCCGACTCGGATCGAGCTGGCCGCTCATCTGACAGATCAGGTGAGGGCGGCTCTGAAGCGGAAGCACCCGGCGCGCGACGAAGGCGGCCAGCAAGTCGGACCCAGTCAGGCCCTCCGACTGGATCATCACCCGCAGTCGGGCGACGGCCGCGGCTCCAGCCGGCGTCAGCGTCGCGGCCCGATAGGACCAGTGGGGCCGCCTCCCAGCCGGCGGGCCGGCTACGTAAGCCGGCAAGTTGACGTAGTCGCTTGTGGGGCGACGTTCTTCACGTAGAAATATGACTTCTGCCAGCGCTTCACCGACTGGATTAACGTGATGACGGGGAAGGGGTTGTCGGCCGCCGGCCTCCGCATCGCGATGAAGGCGCCGCTCTGGGCCGGCACGCCCTGCATGCGGGTGCCCAGCTTAGATTGGAAGAACTCCCCCCAGAGCTCGAGGGTGGGGAGAACGCCAAGGAAGCCTTCGCACAAGGTGACGAAGGCGGACAGCAGCACCACCGTGTTCGGGGTGAGGTGGTGCGGCTGGAGTTGATAGAAGTCGAGGAAGGAGCGGAAGAAAGCGCTCGCCGGCAAGCCGATGCCGCGCAGGAAATGCGAGCGGAAGACTACCCGCTCGCCTTCCTCCGGCTCCGGCGTGATCTCCTTCGCAGGCGCGAGACGGACCCGCACCTGGTCCGCGCCGGGCAACCGCCGCGTCTTGCGGAGGAACTCGATGTGGTCCATGTGGACGTTGGAGCCGTCCCAGTCCCCGCCGTACTGCATGGTGGCGAGAAGCTAGCGAGGAAGAGTGCGGCGGCGGAGAAAGCACGGCCCTGCGGCGGCAGAGCTGCGGGGCGGAGTGAAGAATGGTGGGACGGCGCGGCGGCGAGGCGCTGCTGCAAGGGAAAGCAGGAGGAAGAAGATGGCGGAGAGGAGAGGAGCGTGCGAGCGTCTGCCGCTTCCCCTCCTCCCCCTACTTATAGCCTCGTGCGGCGAAGCCGAGGAGGCGAGGCGTGGGGAGGAACGTGGGATTAACTGCGCCCACTCCCCCACGTCCCGCGATTATTGCGCCCTAACGGCGTGCGGAAACCGCCGCCGGAAGACGTGCGGACGGCTTTGGGCCGCAAAGAATCCGCGCCTGGGCCTAGGCGTAGGAGTGGTGGGCCCTCGGCCTGCGGCGACGTCTTGTCGCGCGCGTGGGTTGGCAGGCTCTTTTCAGCCAAGGGACGCCACGTGGTTCGCAGGCGGCGAGCGGCTGGCCCGCAGCCCGGCGCACGCGCCAACAGACTCCCGCCTTCCGACTTTAAAATTTCGCCAAGACGGCGCGCCCAACCGAAGCCGGCTCCCAGCTGCTGGCTCGTCAAGATAAGAAGCTGACCGAGCTTCTCGACCTCCTCTCAGCCTCGAAGCCCAACCAGCTTCGGGGACTACTGTCGGAGTAAATGGCCACGGGTAGCCTAACCGACTCCCCCTGGCTCTTCGAAAAATTATCAGGCCGTTCAGGCCTTCAAGCATACAAAGCATAGGGCCGCCTTCCCCCGGCCGGCTATCCCCAGGGCCGACTCCCAGAAGGCGACCCAGCCTCAGAAACCTCCCCCAAGAAAGATACGAGATAGCCGACTCCAGGGAGCCGGCCCCAAGAGGACCGACTCCCAGAAGCCGGCCATGAAGAAAGCCGACTCCCAGAAGCCGGCCATGAAGAAAGCCGGCCAAGACTGCACCTACTAAGACTGTACCCACGTAACGGCGATAGGATGGGGCGTGGCCGCAGTACAGCCCACTACCCCCGAATCCCGGAACAGGCATGGCCACAGGGCGCCGTACGGGCCAGCCATCCCCCGTCCGGCGCGGCACTGTAGCCATGTTGGCCTCGATGTCACCCACGACAGGTGCCAGTACGGCCCGTGGGCGGCGGGCCCCTTTGCCAGAGAGACATCTGAAGACGGCCTGGCCTCCTCTAGTCGGCCAGGGATGTGGCCGGCTCCCAATAGCCGGCTACCTCCCTCCCTCGAAGCATGCGCCCCATTAAGGAGACAAGACGAGGTAAGGCTACAGTGAGAGCTCGCAAGGCGGTGACACTGTAGCCACGCTTACCTCGACAAAGCCCTCGTCATCAGAGGCGAGGCAACAGTAACCAGCCGCCGACAAAGCCCCCAAGCAGTGGGGCCGGCCTGCCGGCCAAGAGGCCGGCAGCCGGCGGGACCCACCAGTCGGCGGGCCCCAATGACCGGCGGAGAAGCCGGCGAGCATAGACACTGACGGCTGGGACCCGCGCCCAGCCGGATTACCATTGTACCCCTGGGGGTAGGCCTATATAAACCCCCCGGGACACCCATGCAAAGGGTTGATCTCATAGAATTCCACACACCACATAGAGAGAAAAGGAGAGCTAGCCTTGCCCTTCTTCTTCCTCTAGCCAAACAGCTCAAGGAGCACTTGCAGCTACTTGTATTGATCTAGTGATCATGCGGAGACCCCGCAGAGCAGGACTAGGGGTGTTATCTCCACGGAGAGCCCCGAACCTGGGTAAGATCCGCCGGCGTGCATGTCTTCGCCTCATCCCGTTTCCAGGCACCGGCGATGTTTTACTGGCTCCCACAATGATAAGCCACCCGTTGGCATATGTCGCACCTACCACCCGACATTTCCCTTCCCCACCGATTGTTATCCCCTTTTTTTAGGGATCTTGATCTTATCCCTTCGGGATATGATCTTATTCCTTCTAAGGGGGGATCTTGGTGCGCCTTGACCAGGGGTGTGGGGCCTAGCCCCCACTACCCACGTTCATGTGGGTCCCCCCATGCAGGTGGGCCCCACTCCGGAACCTTCTAGAACCTTCCCGGTACAATACCGAAAAATCCCGAACATTTTCCGGTGGCCAAAATAGGACTTCCCATATATAAATCTTTACCTCCGGACCATTCCGGAACTCCTCGTGACGTCTGGGATCTCATCCAGGACTCCGAATAACATTCGGTAACTGCACACTGATTCCCATAACAACTCTAGCGTCACCGAACCTTAAGTGTGTAGACCCTACGGGTTCGGGAATCATGCAGACATGACCGAGACAGCTCTCTGGCTAATAACCAACAGCGGGATCTGGATACCCATGTTGGCTCCCACATGTTCCACGATGATCTCATCGGATGAACCACGATGTCGGGGATTCAATCAATCCTGTATACAATTCCCTTTGTCAATCGGTATGTTACTTGCCCGAGATTCGATCATCAGTATCCCAATACCTCGTTCAATCTCGTTACCGGCAAGTCACTTTTACTCGTTCCGTAACACATCATCCCGTGATCAACTCTTTGGTCACATTGAGCTCATTATGATGATGTCCTACCGAGTGGGCCCAGAGATACCTCTCCGTCACACGGAGTGACAAATCCCAGTCTCGATTCGTGCCAACCCAACAGACACTTTTGGAGATACCCGTAGTGTGCCTTTATAGCCACCCAGTTACGTTGTGATGTTTGGCACACCCAAAGCATTCCTACGGTATCCGGGAGTTGCACAATCCCATGGTATAAGGAAATGATACTTGACATTAGAAAAGCTTTAGCAGACGAACTACACGATCTTGTGCTATGCTTAGGATTGGGTCTTGTCCATCACATCATTCTCCTAATGATGTGATCCCGTTATCAACGACATCCAATGTCCATGGTCAGGAAACCGTAACCATCTATTGATCAACGAGCTAGTCAACTAGAGGCTTACTAGGGACATATTGTGGTCTACGTATTCACACATGTATTACGGTCTCCGGTTAATACAATTATAGCATGAACAATAGACAATTATCATGAACAAGGAAATATAATAATAACCATTTTATTATTGCCTCTAGGGCATATTTCCAATAGTCTCCCACTTGCACTAGAGTCAAAAATCTAGTTCACATCACTATGTGATTGTAATGAATCCAACACCCATGGGGTTTGATCATATCTCACTTGTGAGAAAGGTTATTAGTAAAAGGGTCTGAACCTTTCAGATCCATGTGTGCTTTACAAATCTCTATGTCATCTTGTAGATGCAGCTACCATGCACTACTCGGAGCTATTCCAAATAACTGCTCTACTATACGAATCCGGTTTACTACTCATAGTCATCCGGATTAGTGTCAAAGTTTGCATCGACGTAACCCTTTACGACGAACTCTTTTACCACCTCCATAATCGAGAAAATTTCTTAGTCCACTAGTTACTAAGGATAAGTTTGACCGCTGTCATGTGATCCATTCCTGGATCACTCTTGTACCCCTTGATTGACTCATGGCAAGCACACATCAGGTCCGGTACACAGCATAGCATACTGTAGAGCCTACGTCTAAAGCATAGGGGACGACCTTCGTCCTTTCTCTCTCTTCTGCCATGGTCAGATCTTGAGTCTCACTCAATGCTCACACCTTATAACACAGCCAAGAACTCCTTCTTTGCTGATCTTATTTGAACTCCTTAAAAATCATGTCACGATATGTATTCATTTGAAAGTACTATTATGCGTTTTTGATCTATCCTTATAGATCTTGATGCTCAATGTTCAAGTAGCTTAATCCAGGTTTTCCATTGAAAAACACTTTTCAAATAACCCTTTATGCTTTCCAGAAATTCTACATCATTTCTGATCAACAATATGTCAACAACATATACTCATCAGAAATTCTATAGTGCTCCTACTCACTTCTTTGGAAATACAAGTTTCTCATAAACTTTGTATAAACCCAAAATCTTTGATCATCTCATCAAAGCGTATATTCCAACTCCGAGATGCTTACTCCAGTCCTTAGAAGGACTGCTGGAGCTTTGCATACTTGTTAGCATCTTTTAGGATTGACAAAAACCTTCTGGTTGTATCACATACAACCTTTCCTCAAGAAAATTGTCGAGGAAACAATGTTTTGACATCCTATCAGCAAGATTTCATAAATAATGCAGTAACTGCTAATACAATTCCAACAGACTCTTAGCATCGCTATGAGTGAGAAAGTCTCACCGCAGTCAACTCCTTGAACTTCTCGGAAAACATCTTAACGACAAGTCGAGCTTTCTTAATGGTGATACTTACCATCATTGTCCATCTTCCTTTTAAAATCCATCTGTACCCAATAGCCTTACAACCATCAAGTAGTTCTTCCAAAGTCTATACTTTGTTTTCACACATGGATCCTCTCGGATTTTATGGCCTCGAGCCATTTGTCGGAATCCGGGCCCACCATCGTTTCTCCATAGCTCGTAGGTTCATTGTTATCTAGCAACATGACCTCCAAGACAGGATTACGTACCACTATGAAATAGTACGCATCCTTGTCGACCTACGAGGTTTGGTAGTGACTTGATCCGAAGTTTCATGATCACTATCATCAGCTTCCACTTCAATTGGTGTAGGCGCTACAGGAACAACTTCCTGTGCCCTGCTACACACTAGTTGAAGTGACGGTTCAATAACCTCATCAAGTCTCCACCATCCTCCCACCCAATTCTTTCGAGAGAAACTTTTCCTCGAGAAAGGGCCCGTTTCTAGAAACAATCACTTTTGCTTCCGGATCCGAAATAGGAGGTATACCCAACTGTTTTGGGTTTCCTATGAAGATGCATTTATCCGCTTTGGGTTCGATCTTATCAGGCTAAACCCTTTTCACATAAGCGTCGCAGCCCCAAACTTTTAAGAAATGTCAGCTTAGGTTTCTCTAAACCATAGTTCATACGGTGTCATCTCAACGGAATTACGTGGTGCCCTATTTAAAGTGAATGCGGTTGTCTCTAATGCCTAACCCATAAACGATAGTGGTAATTCGATAAGAGACATCATGGTTTACACCACATCCAATAGGGTGCAGCTATGATGTTCGGACACACCATCACAGTATGGTGTTCCAGGCGGCATTAGTTGTGAAACAATTTCCACAATGTCTTAGTTGTGTACCAAACACGTAACTCAGATATTCATCTCTGTGATCATATCATAGGCATTTTATCCTCTTGTCACGACGATCTTCAACTTCACTCTGAAATTACTTGAACCTTTCAATAATTCAAACTTGTGTTTCATCAATAAATGTACTTAGAATCTACTCAAATCATTTGTGAAGTAAGAGCATAACGATATTCACTGCGTGCCTCAGCACTCATTGGATTGCACACATCAAATGTATTACTTCCAACAAGTTGCTCTCTTGTTTCATCTCACTGAAACGAGGCCTTTCAGTCATCTTGCCCATGTGGTATGATTTGCATGTCTCAAGTGATTCAAAATCAAGTGAGTCCAAACGATCCATGAGCATGGAATTTCTTCATGCGTATAAACCAATAGACATGGTTCACATGTCTCAAACTTTTCAAAAAACGAGTGAGTCCAAAGATCCATCAACATGGAGCTTCTTCATGCGTTTTATACCAATATGACTCAAATGGCAGTGCCACACGTATGTGGTACTATCATTACTATCTTATATCTTTTGGCATGAACATGTGTATCACTATGATCGAGATTCAATGAACCATTCATTTTAGGTGCAAGACCTTTGAAGGTATTATTCAAATAAATAGAGTAACCATTATTCTCCTTAAATGAATAACCGTATTGCGACAAACATAATCCAATCATGTCTATGCTCAACGCAAACACCAAATAACAATTATTTAGGTTTAACACCGATCTCGATGGTAGAGGGAGCATGCGATGCTTGATCAACATCAACCTTGGAAACACTTCCAACACATATCGTCATCTCACCTTCAGCTGGTCTCCATTTATTCCGTAGCTTTTTATTTCGAGTTACTACCACTTAGCAACCGAACCGGTATTTAATACCCTGGTGCTACTAGGAATACTAGTAAAGTACACATTATAATGTATATCCAATATACTTCTCTCGGCCTTGCCAGCCTTCTCATCTACCAAGTATCTAGGGTAGTCCCGCTTCAGTGACCGTTCCCCTCATTTTAGAAGCACTTAGTCTCGGGTTTGGGTTCAACCTTGGCTTTCTTCACTAGAGCAGCAACTGATTTGCCGTTTCATGAAGTATCCCTTTCTTGCCCTTGCCCTTCTTGAAACTAGTGGTTTTACTAACCATCAACAATTGATGCTCCTATTTGATTTCTACTTTTGCGGTGTCGCGAATAGCTCAAGGATCATCATATCTATCCCTGATATGTTATAGTTCATCACGAAGCTCTAGTAGCTTGGTGGCAGTGACTTTGGAGAACCATCACTATCTCATCTGGAAGATTAACTCCCACTCGATTCAAGCGACTGTAGTACTCATACAATCTGAGCACATGCTCAACGATTGAGCTTTTCTCCTTAGTTTGCAAGCTTAAGAAACTTGTCAGAGGTCTCATACCTCTTGACGTGGGCACTAGCCTGAAATCCCAATTTCAGTCCTTGGAACATCTCATATGTTCTGCGATGTTTCAAAAACGTCTTTGGTGCCTCAATTCTAAACCATTTAGCATTACGCACTGAACTATCATGTAGTCATCAAAACGTGTATGTCAGATGTTCGCAAAATCCACAACCGACGCTCGAGGTTCAGCACACTGAGCGGTGCATTAAGGACATAATCCTTCTGCGCAGCAATGAGGACAATCCTCAGTTTACGGACCCAGTCCGCATAATTGCTACTGTCAACTCTCAACTAAATTTCTCTAGGAACAAATCTAAAATAGTAGAACCAAAGCATGAACTACGACATAATTTGCAAAGACCTTTTGACTATGTTCATGATAATTAAGTTCATCTAATCAAATTATTTAATGAACTCCCACTCAGATAGACATCCCTCTAGTCATGTAAGTGATACATGATCCGAGTCAACTAGGCCGTGTCCGATCATCACGTGAGACGGACTAGTCATCATCGGTGAACATCTTCATGTTGATCGTATCCACTATACGACTCATGTTCGACCTTTCGGTCTCTTGTGTTCCGAGGCCACGTATGTACATGCTAGGCTCGTCAAGTAAACCTAAGTGTCTTGCATGTGTAAATCTGGCTTACACCCGTTGTATGCGAACGTTAGAATCTATCGCACCCGATCATCACGTGGTGCTTCGAAACAACGAACTTTCGCAACGGTGCACGGTTAGGGGGAACACTTTCTTGAAATTTTATGAGGGATCATCTTATTTATGCTACCGTCGTTCTAAGCAAATAAGATGTAAAAACATGATAAACGTCACATGCAATCAAATAGTGACATGATATGGCCAATATCATTTGCTCCTTTTGATCTCCATCTTCGGGGCACCATGATCATCATCGTCACCGGCATGACACCATGATCTCCATCATCATGATCTCCATCACCGTGTCTTCATGAAGTTGTCTCGCCAACTATTACTTCTACTACTATGGCTAACGGTTAGCAATAAAGTAAAGTAATTACATGGCGTTTTCATTGACACGCAGGTCATATAACAAATTAAGACAACTCCTATGGCTCCTGCCGGTTGTCATACTCATCGACATGCAAGTCGTGATTCCTATTACAAGAACATGATCAATCTCATACATCACATATATCATTCATCACATCCTTTTGGCCATATCACATCACACGACATATGCTGCAAGAACAAGTTAGACGTCCTCTAATTGTTGTTGCAAGTTTTTACGTGGCTGCTATAGGTTTCTAGCAAGAACGTTTCTTACCTATGCCAAAACCACAACGTGATATGCCAATTTCTATTTACCCTTCATAAGGACCCTTTTCATCGAATCCGATCTGACTAAAGTGGGAGAGACAGACACCCGCTAGCCACCTTATGCAACTAGTGCATGTCAGTCGGTGAAACTTGTCTCACGTAAGCGTACGTGTAAGGTCAGTCCGGGCCGCTTCATCCCACGATGGCGCCGAATCAAGATAAGACTAGTAATGGCAAGTAAATTGACAAAATCGATGCCCACAACAACTTGTGTTCTACTCGTGCATAGAAACTACGCATAGACCTAGCTCATGATGCCACTGTTGGGGATCGTTGCAGAAATTAAAAAAATTCTACGCATCACCAAGATCAATCTATGGAGAGACTAGCAACGAGAGAGAGGGGAGTGCATCTTCATACCCTTGAAGATCGCGATGCGAAAGCGTTACAAGAAAGCGGATGAAGGAGTCGTACTCGTAGCGATTCAGATCGCGGTTGATTCCGATCTAAGCGCCGAACAACGGTGCCTCCGCGTTCAACACACGTATAGCCTTGGCAAAGGTGGGGGAAAGAAATCCCATCATTTCCCTTCCCCACCGATTGTTATCCCCTTTTTTAGGGATCTTGATCTTATCCCTTCGGGATATGATCTTATTCCTTCTAAGGGGGGATCTTGGTGCGCCTTGACCAGGGGTGTGGGGCCTAGCCCCCACAACCCACGTTCATGTGGGTCCCCCATGCAGGTGGGCCCCACTCCAGAACCTTCTAGAACCTTCCCGATACAATACCGAAAAATCCCGAACATTTTCCGGTGGCCAAAATAGGACTTCCCATATATAAATCTTTACCTCCGGACCATTCCGGAACTCCTCGTGACGTCCGGGATCTCATTCGGGACTCCGAATAACATTCGGTAACTGCACACTAATTCCCATAACAACTCTAGCGTCACCGAACCTTAAGTGTGTAGACCCTACGGGTTCGGGAATCATGCAGACATGACCGAGACAGCTCTCTGGCTAATAACCAACAGCGGGATCTGGATACCCATGTTGGCTCCCACATGTTCCGCGATGATCTCATCGGATGAACCACGATGTCGGGGATTCAATCAATCCTGCATACAATTCCCTTTGTCAATCGGTACGTTAGTTGCCCGAGATTCGATCGTCAGTATCCCAATACCTCGTTCAATCTCGTTACCGGCAAGTCACTTTTACTCGTTCCGTAACACATCATCCTGTGATCAACTCTTTGGTCACATTGAGCTCATTATGATGATGTCCTATCGAGTGGGCCCAGAGATACCTCTCCGTCACACGGAGTGACAAATCCCAGTCTCGATTCGTGCCAACCCAACAGGCACTTTTGGAGATACCCGTAGTGTGCCTTTATAGCCACCCAGTTACGTTGTGATGTTTGGCACACCCAAAGCATTCCTACGGTATCCGGGAGTTGCACAATCCCATGGTCTAAGGAAATGATACTTGACATTAGAAAAGCTTTAGCAGACGAACTACACGATCTTGTGCTATGCTTAGGATTGGGTCTTGTCCATCACATCATTCTCCTAATGATGTGATCCCGTTATCAACGACATCCAATGTCCATGGTCAGGAAACCGTAACCATCTATTGATCAACGAGCTAGTCAACTAGAGGCTTACTAGGGACATATTGTGGTCTACGTATTCACACATGTATTACGGTCTCCGGTTAATACAATTATAGCATGAACAATAGACAATTATCATGAACAAGGAAATATAATAATAACCATTTTATTATTGCCTCTAGGGCATATTTCCAACATGTTTGTTCTGAACTTGTCGTGAATTTGTTTGCTAACATGTATATTTTGCTTAGGGATCAACACCCTGGGTTGTGCAAGGGCATCCTCTTAAACTTTGTTTTCAAGAGTACGCAAATTGCGTACCATATTTGTATAGAAGGCAGACTGATAGAGGCGGGGGTCCCGATCTTTCGATGAGATGATAACTATCGATTTGGTGGAGACGACTTTGACGGTCCGACTACAAACATGCAAGACGTTGCGCCTTAGCAATCGCTAAACCAATCTCCTGAGGTTACTGACGATGCCGGAAGCACGGTCAGCCTAACCACGAAGGTCTATTCCTGCAAGCAATCGAAGAACAAGCAAGAATATGATAAAGCAATCTGAATATTGCGAATATATATGAAGTATTGATAAAGGTGGGGATCCGAAAGCGGTCTTGGTCTGGTCGTTGGGCACAAACGAAGTACACGAAGTTGCAATGGCTAACTTTTAACTAAACAAATCCCAAGGAAAAAGCTACTAGATGGATCTACTTATATAGGAGCAAGGGGTGGCGGCCAAGGAGGTGGGAGGACGTCCCAAGGCAGCCTAAAACCAATCCTAGGTCGTACAAGGCTCAAGGGCCCAAGTGGAGGTGATGCAACACCTTTGGACTTGTTGTTTGACTCGGATTCTGCTGCAGCGTCAGATTGTTTCGTCCATATCCCAACGCTGCGGACGAATTTAAAGATGAATCCAATTGGGTTGGAAAGAAGACTAAATCTACTTTCCACCAAAAAAAGAATCACCCAATTCGGAGTCCGTATGAAAAAGTTGTTGGCGTTTTGAGTCAGGTATGTCTGTGCAGTCCGAATTTGAATCCAGAACGTGAGAGACTTGGACTCTATCTTCTCTTGGCCCAAAAGTGACGTGAGAGGACTTTTTGAACAGAACCTAAACTTCTCCTTTTGCCTTATCTTCATATATGGATTGTACAAATGTCCCATAACCTGCAATTAGACAAAACACAAAAGTGTGTGAAGTATTTTTGTTCTGGATAACATAAATAGATTGTTGAATAGTTTGCACTAGAGATCACCTGACAAATATGCATGTATGCAATATTTTTGGTCGTATCCAAGGAAGTCATGTCCTCATCACAGACGAAATTTTACAAGGAATGCTTTAAGCCCAACAAGTAAGGCTACCACCTAACATGCACACACCCACCTTCAGTTACATGCTACTCTCTCATAAAGTTTTGAAAACACCTAGCTCTGGCCGATCTTCAAGTTTGTACCTCACCAATAATGAGGTTAACAAATTGCAGGGGGTGGTAATATGTTATTGCGCCACATTCATGAACACCCGTACATTTCTTTGCTTCCACAAGCACAAAGCAATGAGAATGACTAGCGAATCAAAGCTCTTTCCTTTTGTGTTCGGCACTCCTTGCGCGATCTTAGCCACCACTCCTCCAGGTTGTCCTCTATGAAAGGGTGGGCGATATGAACAACCAGCGTAGTGAAACATGCATGCCATGCCTCTCTAGCGTAAACACAATGCATAAGAATGTGGTCAATAGTATCCTCTTCCTGGACACAAGTGAAGCACGGGGCAATCGCGTCTTGTAGTTCACGTCGGAGTCGTCTATCCGAGGTCCAGACCCGATACTGGAGAGCAAGCCATATGAATATTTTGCATTTGAGCGGCGCCCAACTCTTCCATATGCAATGAGCAGCGGGCAGGCGAATCATGCCATGGCACATCATCTTGTATGTAGATTGCGCCGAGTACTGACCGAAGGCACTCCATCTCCAGGAGAAAATGCCAGGGGTGTGGGGTGTCATTATTTAGAGAGATGATGCTGACAGCCGACCAAAGGTTTGAGAACTGCCGAAGACCCTGTGGTGTCAGGCCTAGACCTACTCCTGTGATCCAGCTTAGGCTGCTTAGGGCCTCATGGACTGTTCTTTTGTTGACGCATCTCGTAGCTACCTTCTCTAGGACAAGGGGCGTTATGTCTGCAACTACCGCACCATTCATCCAATGGTCTCTCCAAAATAGGAGGAATTTACCATCTCCCAACTGGATGTGCACAAGGCTATAAAAAATGCCCATGCCCACATCAACACTGAACGACGGTAGGCCTTGCCAGGGCCTGTCGGGGTCCATCCTACGCAGCCATTCCAATCAGTGCACAACGTCGACGCTTGGAACTTTAAGTTTATTACTCCTAGTCCCCCAAACTCCATGGGACGACAAACCGTGCTCCATGCCACAAGGCATTGGCCTCCATGGACTTTGTCCGATCCACCCCAAAAGAAAGCCCTCATCCATTTGTCAATTTCTTTCCTCGAAGACTCAAATAGGAGGGGGGGGGGGTCAAGCACCAATAGTTGGTGGATGGGTCTTGCAGCGGTGACACTCTTAACTAGCACAAGGCGACCATGCCTCGTGATCAATTCGCGTTGCCATGCCAGGATAAACTCCTTAACTGCGTCAAGCATCGGCTGCCATTGAGCCTTGGTGAGCTAATAAATGTCAAGCTGCAATCCCAAATACTTGCATGGGAATTGTCTTAGTTCGTATGATGCACTGTTTAAATAGCATGCTAATGATTAGGAGTAGGGTTAGTTGTGTTGTGTTGTTCATATGCGATGTTTGATGTGAAGTGTGTTGCATTTGGGTTATAAGGTCATTATATTTAAAAACGGTGAGCAGAACAACTACATGCACACAACCAAACAACCGTGGTTTGCATGTGCTCACCCCTTGAAGCACAAATAGAGGCCACCAAAAAGCATGCCTAAGTCCACTGATGCAATGCAGTGCAGACTACCAAACGATGTGAATAACATGGTTTTTGTCCTGCATTAGCTTAGTCAGGACCTGTTGAATCACACATGTAAGGCGCCAAAAAAATAGTGCAGGTAACCAAACACGCCCTAGAATATTGCAACCCACCTACAATTAGCAGCAGTAAAAAATAATTTTTTTAGGCAAAGGAAAAAATAAAATAAAAAATAGAGAAGGACATCGAATTCGCCGCAAAGCCCAGACATGAGTACAGAGTTTTTCGAGAAGCCCCGGACATGATGAGTCGCCCAACAGGAAAAAGCCCACATAGCAGCAGTGCTCCATTCGTCGGGCTCACCAGGCCCACAGCTTAGCCCAAAAGCCCAAACGAGTCACCAAAACCCTAAACACCCTCTCCACGCCTCTCCCTCCGCCCCCTATATAGCGTCCCTCCACGCGCCGCCACTCTCCTTCCCGAGCCGGAGGCGGACGAGGTAAGAAGCAGCAGCCGCAGCGCGACACCGCGAGGAAACCCTACCGCCGCCGACGCAGAAGCAGCCATGGTGAGCCTCCCAGCCCCCGCTCCCCATCCAGATCCTTCCGGGTTTCCTCTAGGCCGCGTGCGCTAACGCTGCTGTGCTGCTCAGGGTATCGACCTCGTCGCCGGCGGGAGGAACAAGAGGACCAAGCGCGTCGCGCCCAAGTCCGACGATGTCTACCTCAAGCTCCTCGTCAAGGTATTCACGCGCGAACTCGTCGTCCGATGATCCACTTATCTGTTTAGGATGTCATCCGCAAGGAATGTTTCGCGATTCGATTAGCTCTAGCCGCATCTGTGATTGTTAGTTTAGCTGTAATTCCATCTACCTAGGTAGGCCCCCATTTCCCGTTGGATGCAGCGTTGTATAGTCTAGTGTTGGATAGACCAGATCGGCTTTTTTGTATGTGTGGTGTGCTTCTGGATTGTGATTGTTGTGTTGCTTTCTGGGGTGCAGCTCTACCGTTTCCTGGTGAGGAGGACCAAGAGCAAGTTCAACGCCGTCATCCTCAAGAGGCTCTTCATGAGCAAGACTAACCGCCCGCCGCTCTCCATGCGCCGCCTCTCCAACTTCATGAAGGGAAAGGTATGCACACCCATACTTTGCCGAGAGACATTACCGTCTGTTTGCTCGTAATCTAGTTGTAAGGTTCCCAGTGATGCATTAACCATGCTAATACTGATACCACCTGACGAGCAATATATTATTACTGAGGGAACCATTTACCTAGTGCTGCTTTTTCGACTTCCAAAAACATTGAATTCCTTATTTATTTTTCCCCTGTTGAAATTTGTGCATTTCCTCTCCAACTTAATGCGCTAAGTGTAGTTTGTCACGTGGTGGTTATGATGCAAACCATCTAGTCTACAAAACCAACTTAATGTCCATCAGTCTAGGTCTATGTAGTGTTCTGGTTTTGGTAACCCAACCTACCGATGCTCATATTTAAACTGTATCTTGACAGGAGGAGAAGAACATTGCTGTGGTTGTTGGTACAATCACAGATGACATGCGGATCCAAGAGGTCCCAGCAATGAAGGTTACTGCTCTGAGGTTCACAGAGACAGCGAGGGCAAGGATTATCAATGCTGGTGGGGAGTGCCTCACTTTTGACCAGCTTGCTCTCCGTGCTCCAACTGGGGAGAACACGGTAAGCTTTTTGCCCCCCTGATCTTTTGATTTGTCTATGCACTTGCCATTTCTATGGTTAGCACTTTTAACCATATTACAAGTTTTTAGGAAGTGGTGCCATTATATTATGTTTATGTATTTGCTGTGGCTGTATTGATCAAGTGTTCTGTAGAGTACAAAAAATAGGTTTATTACCCTTCTCATCATCCGTTATCATTTTTCTTCAGAGAGGCTAAGTTGTTACACTGATGTTTATGATGGAGTGTGATTAACTTGTGTGCCTGCCTGGAACTTCATTAGTATTTGAACGTCTTCTTTTGGTTTTGATCTTTTTGAGGTTCCCAGTGATGCTTTAACCATGCTAATACTGATATTATCTGACGAGCAATATATTTTTAACTGAGGGAACCATTTACCTAGTTCTGCTGTTTTGACTTCCAGAAACATTGAATTCTTTATTTTATTTCTTCCCTGCTGAAATTTGTGCATTTGCATCCTGTTCTGAATTTTGCAATGATGATGCACTTTACCCAGCTCATTATGAGACCTCCCTCTGTGGGTTGTCGTGATATGTACTTTTTTCCATTGTATCTGAGCTCTTGATAATTGTTTGTTTTGCTATTTTGACATGTTGGCATAAAGTATTAGTCTCATTGTAAGTGTTTTTGTGACTTGCAATGATGATACACTATAATCCCAGCTCTATGAATACTTCCCTCTGTGGGTTGTCTGATCTCAACTAAACGTTATAGTTCTATCTGAGCAAACTATCTGTGTGTACCTTTTACTTCAAATGAGTATCTAATTTGTCTCTATTATTTTTGCTTATGCAAATGTTTGGTGCTAGCATTTTGTCTTGATTATTTTTTGCGATGATGATACTATTACCCAGCTCATTATGAAACCTCCCTTTGTGGGTAGTTGTGATATGAACTTCTCTTTTGTATCTGAGCATTCTCAACATTCTTATTTATGATTTCTAAATTGCATTTCATTATTGCCTATTGTGAAAGTTATTGTTTGACTTGCAATGATGATACACTATAATCCCAGCTCTATGAATACTTCCCTCTGTGGGTTGTTTGATCTCAGTTAAACGTTATAGTTTTATCTGAGCATACTATCTGCTATTTTCTTTTTTACTTGAAAAGAGCATGAATTGTTTTTGTTTTCTTTGCTTTGCTTATGCAAATGCTTAGGGGTAGCATTTTGTCTTGATTATTTTTGCAATGATGATACTATTACCCAGCTCATTATGAGACCTCCCTTTGTGGGAAGTCATGATATGAACTTCTCTTTTGTATCTGAGCCCACTCACATTTTTCTTATGATTTCTTCATTACATTTCAGTACAACCTATAAAGGCTCTTCTATTCTTGTGGCAAGATAAACACAGCTAGATTGTGACTATTGCAGGGATGATACACTATATCCCAGCTCTATGAAAACTTCCCTCTGTGGGTCGTTTGTGATATTAACCAAGCGTTATATCTGAGCAGACTAGTTTGAGAACATGATTACCCACTATTTAATATGTAGTGGTTGCAGTCTCAAGTGTACTTCTAAATTTAAAATAACTGGAGAAATCCTTTCAGCTTTGTTTCTTGTGCTACCAGTTGTGGGGAATTCATTCTTACGTTTGCAAATGTGTGCATCTGCAGATCCTGTTGAGGGGACCCAAGAATGCGCGTGAGGCGGTGAGGCACTTCGGCAAGGCGCCTGGTGTGCCGCACAGCCACACCAAGCCCTATGTGCGCTCCAAGGGTAGGAAGTTTGAGAAGGCTCGTGGTAGGAGGAACAGCCGTGGCTTCAAGGTTTAAGTCGCCCTTTCTTGTTAGTCGCTGTTTGTGTGGAGCGGCTGTTGTTCTGTTTGAGCAATTGATAGTAATTAGTAAAGTACTTTGTACTGAGAGTAGCAAAATCTATCGCCCCAGTGTTCGAATGATATTTTGCAAGATTCTTATTGCTGTCAACTGTTTTGATTTTGTGAGCTTGAAGACCATGTTTCGTTGCAACCAGTCATTGCTTAGCTTCGGTGCCTCTTTGCTTGGCGATGTCCATTCTCTCTAAGTGATGTTCATTGTATTTGGTTAGCTTCAGTGCCTTTGCAGATCTTTGCTTGAAAAAAAATACTGCAATTATGTCAAAAGTTGCGTGCACGAATTCTGTCTCATGAGCATCTCTACATCTCCCCTCTGAAGGCCATTGGTTCATTCGATAGGATAGTCATAGGAAATGAGAAGGCATGTATTTGAAATCCTATTAACTCGAATAGAGAAGATGCCCTTTTCTGAAATTCTATGATTAGGAATAGAAAAAAGATGCCTTTTGGTTCATGTCATAGGATTTTTTTTATTGAGTCTAGGCCAATGTTTATTTTCTTATGAAATGTGTGGGATAGAAATAATTTCTCTATAGGGATAGGAATGGCTCAAATGAATTTTTCCTATGCAATTCTTATCCTACGGGATTCCTACAAACCAAAAAAGGCCAAAGATTTAACTCATTGAACAATTCAAACTTTTGTTTCTATTTCTCCTTGCAAACACTGCACAGTTTGAACTTCTCGATGACGCAACTCCCTCTTATTCATATTAGATTGTCGCTGACTTAGTATGACTTTTGAATACACAAATTTGAACATCATTTCAAATTCAACGAAAAGTATCAACATAGAGTATCGAAAGCCACCGAATGCAAAATAGTAACAAAAAGCCACCCCATCCCACATATATATATTCATCAAAAGAAACATGAATTTACCACTACCATACAAGGGGTGAGCTTCCAATATTGGCCGATAGCATCCATGAACATGATCCTTCGCTTTTGTTCCTTTCTCTTTTTTGTTTCCTCCTCCCTTGATAGCAAGCCTACACTCCGCACATGTGTTCCTCACCTCAACCTCCATCACAATTCAGAAGCGTGTGTCTTGGTCATGGCCTTCACGCAATCTCTCTATCCACCTTGCCACCTTCTCTTTTGTGTTTGGATGACAACTCCTCCTTTATCTCGATCATTGCATTGATTTTTTTATATGCACCCACTACACCATTCTTCTGGCTCTCTTCCACTTGATTTCTCCCGTCTTGGTGAGGCTTCTCACCCTGAAAAAAAAATCATCACCTTCATCTTCGAGATCTATGGTGTCGGAGATGCTCAATCTTGACCTCCTCGATGTTGTTTCATAATCTTTTCTCGCCCACTTCTCATTTTACGCCCTATTCCCATTTCTCTTGTTCATATGCTTCTATAGCTCTTGAATGTAGATGTCACACACAGTAAGTGGTACTCAACTTGGAGGATTGTTGTTCACTTGTTCGACTCAACCCAACCACCGTTTGCAACAATATTGGATGACACTCCAACGATGGGCCAGAGAATCTTGTGTCTGGTTAGAGGGAGTGGAGACATAGTTTGATCGCCATCAACTGTGGCGTCAAGAGAGATGTTCTTCCAAGCATATCACAAAGTTTCATCTTCATCGACACTAGTTCATTGGTCATGTTAGCTTGTTGCTGATACGTGGATCGATCTCCTCCGCCCACTTGCATTGGATACTTCGTGGCGTTCATCCTCCATCAAGGAAATGTCCTCAAGCCTTGTGATGTGATTTGAATAATCCAATACTGAGATGAAGGTCCACCCGGTTTGGTTTCCCCACTACAATGGAGAAGTGTAAGTGTGAAAATCCATCACCTAAATTGAACATTGGAAGCTGGGTTGCTTCTCTATGGGGAGTAACCTCAAAATGTAAGGAGTTAAAATCCTTTTTTTAGAGAGGGAGTTACAAATGTTAGGAGAATGGCCGGTTGCTTGTCACTCTAAAATGGCAGCTTTCTGGGAGTGTTCTTACATGCACGACCCACCCCTAGCGTCCCCGTTGAATTATTAGCCGCGAAAATGCAACCAGTACAAACCGCAATCATCTGTGTGACACGCCATACGTCATTCATCCGATGAATGCTTTCAAGTTCATGTTCATGAATTACACCTGCAGCTCACTGACTCTTCACAGGATCTCGCCGCAGTGCCTAATGTCTGTATGTAGTATCAGCTTTTGCCTCCCTAACAAGACCCTCATGTACAACACAACACTGCTCTCCTCCACCATGCCGCCAATAAGGGCAAGTCACCATCTCAGACTGACCTAGTCACCATCACAACTCAACTCAGTAGGAAAACTATCCCTACAGCAGCCAAACACCCACCCTTCGAATGGAGCGTACCAATTTCGGTCACAAAACCGGGCCTGCGACCCGCCTCCCGCCAGTCGAGCTTGCCCGCGTCGTCTGCCTCTCACGCAATTGACTGGTAGCGGGCCCTAGGAGCCCGCGCATCGCCGTCCATTATCGATATACTGAGAGCATCAGCGCCGTGGCCTCCAGCTCCGTTGCTTGGTTGCAGAGGCGCCATCATTCTCCGGGGATTTGCGTTTGCGTTTGGTTTCTTCTTGGGCGTGCCGAGTTTCACAAAGAACGTGGCGGTACATCCCTTCCCTACACCTTCACTTTCGAGCCAGATGTCCCCTTGCATCAGGCCAACAAATCTGATGGAACCGGAGAGTGTAGAGACATCGGTCAGCACAGAGATCAGAGAATTTCAGGGGGGAAAAGGAATGTGCAGAAATGCCCTCTTGATATACCTTCTGGAGAGGGCCAGACCCAAGCCGTTGCCGTTGTGCAATTTCGTTGTTGCATTCTCACCGTGTGCGAATTTTCTGAAGGTGTGAGCCATATCCTCTGGTCCAATTCCACAGCCGGTGTCTTTTACCTACAGGAGAATATGACATCAGGTCTTCTGCTAACATCAAGTTATTAGCCCTACGCTTGTCCCCTGTTTTTGCTCCTTAATTAGTTAGTACCACTTCTATGGGCAGCCACAAGTGATCTAAAATCATTTTTTCCCAAAAGAAATTTTCTAGTAGTTTTACTCAAATATGATATTTATGATATGTTTACCAATTACTGTAGAAAGTCCAAATCATTCTTTTTCTCTTCAGGTTATCTATCACTTTGAAGACCTCAATTGAGGTCTCTTTGGAATGCTAATGTCTACATTTATGAGTACCACTGCATTAACTTGGCGAGCATTGGCAGGCATCATTAGAAAGTTATGGTGTTATGTATTATGTGTTTGTGGCAACTTTCGGCATATTGAGGAGTTAAGAGAAAAGGAGTGAGTGGATGCTCAAAGGCAAACCTGAACAACCAAGTAGAAAGACCCATCAGAGGGAACTGGATGTAAGTTAGAAGCATACGGGTCCCTCAGTGAATCTGGCCTGGCTATGGAAGCTGCAATTGAAATGTGACCCTCCTTTGTGAACTTAATGGAGTTGCCAGCAACATTTAGCATTATCTGCATCAATCGCTTGCGATCACCAATTGCACAGGAAGGCAACTCTGGAGCCAAGGAAACCATTACCGAGAGCCTTTTGCATGCAGCCACTGGCTTAATCAAATTAACCACCTACAAGATGAACCAGTGAGTTGACCTCAAATCCAACTGTATATTTCCCCCTCCTTCCTTTTAGGCAACATAGTAGCAAAGTCGAAATATTAAAACTGCTGTCAGAACACTTACATCTGTAAAGGCAGCATGCAGGTTGAAAGGTGCAATATCCAGCTCAAGACTCCCATTCCCAAGCTTGGAAATATCCAAAACATCGTTGGTCAAAGTTACAAGAAAATCGCTACTCTTTAGTATAGTCTCAATCATCAGGCGTTGTTCAGCCGTAAGAGTTGTTTCCAGAAGGAGGGAGGATAAAGAAACAATGGCTTTCATAGGAGTACGCATTTCATGGTTCATCACAGCAAGAAAATCATTACGAGCACATATAGCCATTTCCGCCTCTCGACGTGCTGCATCTAGGGCAATATTCTGCTCCATTAGTAGATCACGGGCCCTCATGGACTCTTCCAAAATGGCAGCATGAGACAGTGCAACTGCCACCTAAATAAGAAAAAATGAGAGAATGTGGTCATGTTTTTTACAATATCTGCAGGCATGAAGTGTAGTGCACTCTACTTCATAAAGAAATAATTAAATGCAAAATTATCCATCTAAGAGCAGCATTATAGGCTAAATGCTAACAGAAAATGCTAAACATTAAGCATTGATAATAAAGCTTAGTTGTAGCCCAAGTAAACTGACAAAACGCTGAACAACTCAAGGACATACTCCCTCCGTCCGAAAATACTTGTCATCAAAATGAATGAAAAGGGATGTATCTAGAACTAAAATACGTCTAGATACATCTCCTTTTATCCATTTTGATGACAAGTATTTCCGGACGGAGGGAGTACCACACAAAGTCACAAACACAATGAAATCAGAAGAAAAACTCATTAGTGCCAGGAGGAAACAAAAGTATTAATGATGACCACATGCATACTTCCAATAACTAAATCAAGGATGCATACAAGTGCTGCATGGCTTTTACAGAGCTTGTCAGGATATAAACCAATTACTCACAAGCAATATCATATTAGGGAAAAGGAAGATAGATAGGGCGATAAGGGAAACTAAAAAAAATGATTTTCAAGAAAAATAGTTTCACACTTCAAACCATAATAAAATGATTTACTAGGTTAACTCAATTGCAACTTCAGTTAACCAATTCTCTTCAAAACTCTTATTCACAGACAAAGCATACACATTTATCCATTGACTAATAAGAAAACTTGAACAGAGCAGGCCAAAGAAATATACAAAAGCAGCCCTACAGGATTCTAAAGCTGATAATATCAGAGGCCAGACATAGGTTACCAGACAACCACACCAGTGATTACAGATTACATATATAGAAAAATGAACAGAAATGAAATCAACAACTACCTGATCAGCAACAACTTCAACAAGCTCCAATTCATGGGTACGCCATTTTCTTGCACTGTCTGGAGGCAGCATCAAAACCATTACTGCGAAGCTTTTTGCAGATAGCTCAGGCCAATCATTTATTTCGAAATTTGTAAGGTGCAGCAGTGGAACTCGGACAGCTACGACCTCTGGTGGCACATACCTGCTTGTGTCTGCCTTTATTGAAGCCAATGGGGAAGTATGTGGAATGCTTTCTGCACGATTACTATTAAAAACCTTTGAAACAACTGGAAGATTGATAGGAACAACTAAGCCAATAGGAGCGCTGTTATGGATTGTATGGGACAGGTGAAGGGCTGTTCCAGAGCGGGATGGCATCCACAGGGCACATTCAGCTAACCCAAGAGTCCTTCCCAACTCAACAAGCGTAGTTCTCAAAATAGTGTGCCTGTCAAGGGTGCTCCTTATCTCATGTGTGAGCATGTGGACATGTCTGCCTGTCTCCTCCTGTGTTCTTATAATCCCCATCTCTTTGTCAAGCTCTTCAGCCTTATCCTTCAGATACCTCTCTCGCAACTTCACACTCAACAGATCAGGAATTATGTGCACAAGCATCAATGCCGTTATGCATGAAACCACTGCTGTCGCAGCTTTCGCCACTGTCATTACCACCGCTATAGTCTTGCTATAAGTGGCGAAAGTCCACAAGTTTATCAGGTGAGTTGCCCCACAAAGCACAATGAAGGCGCCAAACTGTATGAGCACCCATCGGTAAGGGAAGAATGATGACTTCTTGACAAAGTATATGAGCTCCAAAGGGATCGAGAAGTATGCAAGTGCGATAAAAAAGTCAGATATGTACTGATACTTCACAAGGAGATCATCGGCCTGCCAAAGTGGTTCGATACAATCACATGCATCCATCTGCTAACAGCAAAAGGTGTTACCGGAGAGCTGCACTTCTACTTGACCTGTGAAAACATAACATCAAAATTTTACTTGACTTGATTTGAAAAACAATTCCACAAAAAACCATGAAAGAGAGCAACTTCCATAGGGCAGCTATAATAATATGTTAATAGCATGGAGCGGTAGTGGTGGTCCAAACCATACATCCATCAGCCAAATTTGCATATGACAGGCTCTAGTTGGGTTGGGTTAAGCTATGAAAAATACAGTCAAGATCAAGAGGACATGCAGAAGACAGAACGCATCTGTAGGATTAGCAATCACATTTACATAAAAAACGCAGTGCTACCCTCTACACGAATAAACTCTAGCTGGTGCTAGAAATAGTCAGGGATCGCGATTTTCAATCCGTCTTCTCTCACCAAGCAGAAGAAAATTTAGAAGTAAGGATCAAGTCCATTACTAACATGAAACATCAACTAATGCCATCAAACGAACAACACTAATTTACACCTACCAACAAAGACACTAGTGAAAAAGATTACCAGTCCCTATAGAATTAAAAGCCACAAGCTCCAAGGCGTCGTGAAATTAAACACCACACTTTGACCCTGAATCCAACTCTGAACCATCATTCATGGAACACCTAAATAAAGGTCAAATTACTTGTGTGAACCTAAACTGAGGTCTGTGAAGCTGAGATATTATATCGACAGTCCATGGCACAGAACCCTAACATGACCCAACCCAAATTGAAATCGATTCAGTATTACAGCAGGTCATTATCAAACTGCTTGAGATTTTTATTTGCAATTCCCGAAATAGCTTGACTGCTTGAGGCTGAGAAATTACTTCAGCAAGATACCTCAGCTTAAGCTTCTCTCTTTTCTTTGCCCGCTCAACTCTGCCGCCGCACGCCTTGTCTTGACCAAAGCAAGACGACGCGGCAAGCTCGAGCACGGCAGGTAAGAGGAAGAATCCCACCGCAACAGCAGCAGGGAATGCAAGAAAACGGAGGCAGCTCTTGTAGCTACTCCCCCAGCCGCACAAGGAACTCCAGGGACACCGCGCCGATCTCAGCACGGCAGCGCGCCGGAACCAAGAACCGCACCACCAACAACCGCCGGTGGAAAACGACGAGGTCTCCTCGCTCTAAATCGAAGCAACAGCCGCTCGCGTGTTGACCTGGGCCAACGGAGGAGAGACGGGCGGCGACTCGATCTGCCGCTCGGCGCTCCCGTGCCGCAGCTGCCCGCGATTGCCGGGATGGATGGATTCTTGGGAATGGGGGGAGAGAGAGAGAGAGAGAGGGCTAGAGGGGATGCCTCGGAGCTGCAAGTGACTAGAGAAAAAGCGCCCTTTTGGTTTCGGTTGGATGTGAAAGCGAAGACGCGACACCCCGCCGTTAATGGCAGCAACTTGGAACTTCGCCACACTTTGCAGGTAAAAAAATGGAGTACTAATCGAGCCTTTCCTCTCGGGTTCTTTGTTTAGTGTATCCACGATTTGTGCAGGATTTTGGTAGGTATTTTAAAACATATACTATGATTTTGTGCAAGATTATCTGCATAAATTCTGTTTCAAGTTGCACATTTATCCAAGGGAGTTTGGCTTTCTTTGTTTAGCATTTGAGAAAATCGGGAAAGACTTTCATGCCGTTCTGATACATTTTTTAGCAGCCAAGTTGAACATGATGATTTTGTGGCGTGATTAGGTTCTCCTCCAAGCAAAAATATACTTAAGATCGATGTCTCTGAAGGCACCAACAAGCTAATAATTTCATGGGTTTGTTCCTATAATCCTTTGTCAATTCAGTAACGCTGGAATCCAACCGTGCATCTGAAGAATGAAGACCACTACTAATTTGCATAATACCACTACTAATTCTTAAGGGAAAAAAATCCTTGGTGAAAGCGACAGGGGAGGCTGGATGCATTGCACCTGCTGGGCTGGATGCATGGACATGTGAGGCAGACGTTTGGAGTCAGACTTGACCACAGAGAGAGATGATTCGCTGTAGGATGTACGGCATGCTGATGTGTGATGGGTTGCACCTGCCCATCATGGGCCTTTCCCATGCTCTCTTTTGTGTTTGTGCAGAAGTACTTAGGAGAGCAACTGTTAACGAGCGCTTTTTCGGAAGCCTCGCAATGATCAGCGCCACTTGGCGCGCTCTCAGTCATTCGCCACGTGTCGCGCTCTGGACGTTCTCTTTGGATTTTGTTTTTTTATTTTTTCGCATGTGTTTTCGGCTTTTTAAACGTTTTTTCGGTTTTTTTGACGTTTTGGTTTTTCTTCGGTGTTTATGTTTTTCGTAAAAAAAATTTGAAATTTTTTTTTCTCGAAAAAACGCGTTTTTTTCTTTCGCGAAAGTCACGGTTTTTCTTCCGCGAGAGGCACGGTTGTGCTTTAGCAAGAGTCACGGCCGTGCCTTTCGGAAACGAAAAAAAATGCGTTTTCTGTTTTTTTTCTTTCGCGAGAGTCACGGTTTTGCTTCCGCGAGAGGCACGGTTGTGCTTTTGTGAGAGTCACGGCCGTGCCTCTCGGAAAGGGAAAAACAAAACACGTTTTCTGCTTTTTTTTCTTTCGCGAGAGTCACGGTTTTGCTTCCGCGAGAGGCACGGTTGTGCTTTTGCAAGAGTCACGGCCGTGCCTCTCGGAAAGGGAAAAAAATATGCGTTTTCTGTTTTTTTTCCTTTCGCGAGAGTCACGGTTTTGCTTCCGCGAGAGGCACGGTTGTGCTTTCGCGAGAGTCACGGCCATGACTCTCGGAAAGGGAAAAAATACGTGTTTTTTGTTTTTTTAGAGTCACGGTTTTGCTTTTGCGAGAGGCACGGTTGTGCTTTCGCGACAGTCACGGCCGCGCCTCTCGGAAACGAAAAAAAATGCGTTTTCTGTTTTTTTTCCTTCCACGAGAGTCACGGTTTTGCTTCCACGGGCATGCCTCCTTCGGAAAGGAAAAAAAACCGTGCTCCCGGTTCGGTTTTTTCGCCTGATTTTTTTCGTCCGGTTTTTTCATGAAAAAAAGTTCGTCAAAACCTATCAACATGGGATCTAGTTTTGAATATCTTGATGCGTGGAATCCAATGGTGAAAACGGTTCGAGATTTGGACGCACGGTTTAGGAGATAAAACGTTTTGAATAAACGGATCTACGAAAAAGGGAAAACCAGGTTGCGACAAGTGACGCACTGCATGTGCGCCACTTGTCGTGACCTGGGAAAGTGGAGTGTTCTTTGAAACGAGTACTTCTTAATTAGTGATTTCGAGTACTTAGGCCCTGTTTGTTTGGGCTTTTGTTTCTGCTTTTGCATCTTTTTCATTTTAGCCAAAAACCCATAAAAGCTCCTAAATAGGTGCTTTTGGAGCTTTTATGGCTTTTGGAGCCAAATATTGTTATATTGATTCATCAACGGAAAAACTAAACATCGCCCACACGTGTCCATCACCACTTATTTTGCCACGTATGAATAGATGACATCAGCAGGAATCTTTTTGTTTTTGGCTTAAAAATATTTTATCTTCTGATTAAAAAATCCAATTAAAAATCCGTTTTCACCATTAAATCCGTCTCGACGAGATCTTCAAAACTAGACCCCATGTTGATATGTTTCGACGAATTTTTTTTTGCCCAAAAGTTACCATGATGTTTACACTGTAGTTGCCATAGTGCTTAAACTAAAGTTGCCATGTGGCAATTTTAGTTTGTAGAGCATGACAATTTTAGTATTTTGATGATGGCAATTCCAGTACTTTGACCATGAAAATTATTTTTTGTATAAACCATGGCAATTTTAAGTGCATGTATCATGGCAATTTTAGTTTATGGTGCATGGCAAGTCTAGTTTCTTAATTCCCGTTTTATAATATGTCAAAATTACTTTTAAATGTAGAAGAAAATAGCTAAAACATATCATGGTAACTTCAGTATAAATATCACGTCAATTCATGTGCAATAGACATGGCAACTTTTAAACAAAAAAAATTTCATCAAAATATATTGATATGAGATCTAGTTTCGAAGATCTCGTCGCGAGGGATTTAATAGTGAAAACGGATCTTCAATCAGATTTTTCATTTAAGAGATAAAATATTTTAAAAACTGAAAATTCAAAAATATTCCCACATGCATGCATGCGACGACATGGCGTAGTCTATGTGTTATAGGGCGTGTGTGTGGGTTTGGCTCCCACCACACGTGTGAGCGTTAGCGTTGTCCTTCATCAAAAGCTATCAAAGCTCCAAAAGCACCTATTTAAAAGTTTTTGTGGCTTTTTGATCAAAATGAAAAAGCTGCAAAAGCAGAAGCAAAAGCCCAAACAAACAGGGTCTTACAAATGTACAAAATCAATGACATGGGAAACCACAAACAGTATTGTCAGCCCTCTCTAATTCGTAGGATTTTTGAAACACAAAACCATCACAAAAAAAGATTTAGTGCGAAAGTCTTCTTGTGCACATGAGCACATATGCGCCAGCTGTGAACAGTAAATTCGAAAAAGAAAACTTCCTCAGTAAACTAATATAAGATCTTTTAGATCACTACTTTAATGATATAAACAATCTTATACTATTAGTTTATAGAGGGAGTAGTAAACAATGTTTCAAAAAATGATTTTTAGGCAAACATTGTTGAATGTTTCAAGTGTGTGCAAAGTTTCATCATGGAATGGCATTCATGGAAGTCGTGGCGAAAAAAAAACAGTTCTCCAAAATGCTTTAAAAATAGTTTTTTTGGAAAATTGTTTTTTTGCCACAACTTTCAAGAATGTCATTGCATCATCAAACTTTGCGAGCACTCAAATCATTCAACAATGTTTGCAAAAAAAAAAGATCTTTTTTTAACGAAATTGTTGTTCATCTGGGTCCATTTGTGCTCGGGATCAGATACCCCACATCCGATTTAGTGGCAATGTTCTCTCAAATCCATTCCTACAGCATTAACAATCCATTGAATTTTGTATTAGAAATTATTTGACGTCATAGGACAAACAAAGAAAATGTAAAGATGTCTGAGCGGATGAAAATGTTCCTCCTAAATAGAGCCCACATCAATTCTTAGAAAATTTCCTAAGAGTTATAATCTTACAAGTCAAATAGCCTATGTACAAAAATCCCGATCCTCCAAAAATCAATGAATCCAGGGAGCATCTATATTTGTTGTTCATATATGATATATTTTCCATAGTCGATTATTTGTACTAAAAATATTTGCAAATGGTGTTGCACCATTATATTTTGCGGTCTATAATCTAGCATTAGCTTCTAGACTTTTGCTCGCAAATCAATTCAATTTTTTATGTGTTTATTCATGGCTGTTTTAGGGTTGCCTATCTAAAGCTCTTATAATTTAATTTATAGGTTTTTAGTTAATCCAAGATTCAACGCGTACGAACATCCATACTATCAGGAGGGCACAAGTAAAGGCACTTTGGTTTAAACTCCAAGACATACCCTAAACCGAGGTCCTCAAACAATCCACTAAAGCAACTCGACTCCACTATTTTCGAAAGCTCCGATACCACCATGTACTACTGAGCCTTCAAGGAGTGAGTTACGCTAGAGAGCAAACCAAGTTTCCACAACCTCGAAACTTCCAATCATTTTTGTGTAAAGGAGATGTAAACATTGTTGAGTGGGTAAGAAATTTCCCTCAAAATAGAGTCAAAGGCAATTCTTAGGATTTTTTTCTAAAGATTCCAATCTTACGAATCAAATAGCCATGTATAAAAAATAATCCTACATACCCAGATCCTCCAAAAATCTATAAATTCCCTTGAATCCAAGGACATTTATGTTTGTTGTCGCGCACTATGATATTTGTTCTTAGAACATTTGTTGCACTAGAAAGCATTTGCATATTATTTTTTTGCCTCATTGCATTGTGTGATCTATAATCTATTTGTTAGCTTTGATGTACGAGCTTCAGTAAGTTGTTTATGTTACTATAAAGAAAAGGGTTCAAAACTAAAACATTTCTTTGTTTTTTAATCTTTCTTTGGTTGTCTATTTTGTGCCTCTTTTCTTAACTTTAAAAATCACAATAAGATTATCTTTGTTTCTTTTTTGCTTTCTTATTGCATTCTTTAAGAAAAATTAAAACAAAAAGTATTTCACGTTGTGTTTCATGAGTGTTTATCTTCTCTTGTTTGATAAAACATTTGAAGGAAAATACTAAGAATATTTCTCTTTATTCATTCTTATGGTTTTATTTGATTATTACTTTGGTTTTCACTTGCCCCTACCATTGTTTTTACTGCTTCTCTTGTTATTTCTTTCTTCTTTGTATTTAAGTCACATGATTTCTTATAAAACCACAAAAGGATTCCTTTGTTCATGTCTTATCGAGTCTTGGTGTTTCAACAAGAGAAAACAACAAAGAGATTTCTGGGTGGGACTTATTGTTTTATCTTTTGAACTAATGAAAATCCAAAAATATTTCTACTGTCTTTTCATTTGTATAATTTGGTCGCAGATTTGGCTTCAGTTAATGACGACACTTGCACTCCATTATATATTATCATTTATGTTATTCAATCATGCAAGTGACAAATCAAAAATGACGATTGCTTGACGAAGTGACGGTGGCAAAGAAAGCTGGCACGATCAACCTTTTTTTAGTTTGTGTACATATGTCTATTGACATGCTCTCTTTATAGCATCTTGTGTTTGTAATCTTGTGCATAATATAAGCTTGGTGATTCATGCTTTCTCGCGCTAAGTCTTAATCATCTAGGAGTACCTATGTGCTATCTTGAATATGAACATGCATTATACTAGATCATAATTTGGTATGTTAGCATGGTATCTTCCTTTGAAGTAGTCAAGTGACTTGACTTGTCACATGTTTACACATGTTTTTATAATTCCAATTCGTCCTCAAAGGTATTATAACTTTAGAGTGTTAGTATCCTGCTTATATTACCACTTAATGCTTACTTATTCAAAATGCATGTTTATGATCGTTATGCTTTGTAGTTGGTCACTTCCTAGTCTATTGCTAGCCTTGTCTACACTAAGCATGAATTCTGCTTGTGCATCCAATGTCCTTGAGCCAAGTTTGCTATAAGAGTTCATTATACCTTCTATCATGAATAAAAGTCATTCCAAGTAAATTTTCATTGTCACGCCAAATCATCCTTTTGTTTCCTAAGTTTTTGAAGTGGGGGAAGTGTGGTTTTCCTCGATCTTTGTAATGGCTGCCCATGGAAACAAAAGAAAAAAAATATCCTACAAAGAAACTCCAAAACTAAAGAAAGAAAAGTTGTTTGGGGCTATTAAAAAGAGAATGGTAAAGTTACTCTTCTAACTCGTCAAAACTGAAAAACAATTCCTAAAACCTTGGCATCATACGTCTGCCAGTTTTTTTAAATAAGCGCATTTCAATCCCTACTTCCCTCTGCGATGGTCCTAAACTTTTACTTTTTATGTTGTGTCATCACTTTCCTTGAGCACCAACTATTGAGAGCATAACTACCATTCTTAATTTTTTTGAAAAAATATTCTAAACTTTATTCATTTGATATCACCATTACATTGTTTATGAGGATCGATACAATTTCATTTAAAGGCCCCTCAAACCAATAAAAAATCAAAGAAAATTTAGTCATTCTAGCAAGTTCGTGAGCAACTTTATTTGCTTCTCTATTATAATGCTCAAATCTAGAAATAGTAAAATCACAGGTAGAATAAAAACAATCATCAAAAACCGCCGCAGCCATCCCCGTCGACCGTCCTCCTTCCTTCATGGTATCAATCACCTCCATGTTGTTTGAATTAATGACTAGCTGCATCCCGTCCATTGCACTAATGATAGACCAAATTTAGGGCCCAAGCTTTCGCCGTCAATATATCCGCGCACCAATCTATCTTTCCATTCCCCCAACAATGAATCTTCCTTTATCACCCCTTAGGATTACCCCAATTATACCCCTAAGCAGGTCATCATCAAAAGAAGCGTCAACGTTGAGTTAAAAAAAAACCACCGGAGGACATGAACGACCCTCTTTTTTCATGGAAACCTTAAGAGAGGTTGCGGTAATAAAGTTTGCCGTAAGAGCGTGGATCCCCATAGAGATCTGTTGTGCATTCTGAGTTGTCTTGTTGTGAACCAATTTACGCCTTTCCCACTAGAGATACCAGGCTCAGATTGCAATCATTTCACGCACATTCTGGTTACCCATAATATGCAATTCCTGTTCTGGCATAAGAAGTAAGTATTCCAACACTGCCTCACTGGCACGATCTACTTCACAAGATTTAACAATAATATCATCAATTTCCAGTCTTCTCCAAACTTTCCTTGCTTTGTGACATAGAAATAGCATATGCTTTGTATCTTCTGGACTAGATGAGCAAGAAGGGCAGTTGGGAGAGCCCTTCATATGTCTATTAGCAAGCATTACACGACACAGGAGCGTGCCATGCGGCATGCGCCAGATAAAAAAGTTCACCTTAGCCGGACATGATAGTTTGCAGATCTTACCCTAAATCAGATTAACTGTGGTTCGTACGATCCCATTGGTATGAAGCAATTTTCTTCCATGTTGGTTTTCCCACTCCAAAAAATAGGCGAACCGAACTAAAAACATGCCATTTTTTGTGAAACTCCAAGCTACAAAGTTAGGCATAATCAGTCATACCAATAATTAGACATACCATGTTGCGAGATTGGGACTACGAGAACTCGTTGTACATCAATTGGCTAGAGGGTTTGTCTAATTATTTCCTCATCCCAAATATTTGAAACATGATCAATCAAATCTGATACCTTAGATAACAACTGACCCCCTTTGGGAGTAATGATTTTTCTATCCGCACAATTTGGGATCCAAGTAATTATCATTCTTAAATGGTAAATGGCTCATGCTTAATAAAAAAATTCTCAGTCAGTCAAATGGAACTTGATGCAATAATGTGACACGCCAAGTTTCTATTAAATGTATATTGAAATAAATCAAAGGAGAAATGATTCCATGTCTAATTTAAGAGCGGTCCCACACGAACTTATGGCTCTTTTTTCTTCTTCTTGATTGACAGTCGGATCACATTTGATGATAAAACTTATCATTTCTTATGCCAATGATGTTGCATCTAATTTAAAGGCAGTCCCGCCCAAACTTTGGCTATGTTTTTAATTTCTTGCTTGACACTCAGATCTACATTTCATGATAAATCCTCTCATTTTAATTCTATATTCAGGTTATTGCAGCTTAAAGGAACAGATTGTGGGCTTAAGAGAGAAATTCTCAAATACCTTTGCACTTCTTAACAGTAGAGCAATTAATTTTGATGAACCAAGTTTGTAAGGTTTTTTTTACTAAAATTATTGAACTAAAAAATATATTTGATGTAGCCGTTATGTTAATCTATTATCCTTGGTATTTCTAAACTAAGGTTGCTACGAGTCCACATTTGGGACAGTAAACATAATATGACCTCACACGGAGGATCCAACTTCTTTACCACTTCACCTGTTGAACCAGCTTCAATCTCTACTACCTCTAGTCAATCTTGATCTTGAGGGTAAGGACATCTGGAAGTGGCCATCTAAGTCTGGGGAGTTTCAATCAAAGATCTACTATGAGTTTAAATACTCTCATCTGGTGGTTGATCCTATATTTAAGTTGATCTGGAAATGCTCATGCACTCATAAGGTTAAGGTTTTTGGATGGCTCCTTTTGATGGACCGTTTAAATACCAGGGATATGATGCAACGCAGACACTGGAATATTCAAGATGACACCTGTATATTGTGCCATATGTCCAACCATGAGGATCGTGTCCATCTTTTCTTTGCTTGCAATTTCAGCCAGCGTGTTTGGAACTACCTTGGAATTTCTTGGGTCACCCAACCAAACTAGTCAACTTATATGATGGCCTCAGCTGCCAGGACGGATTTTGGCCTTCCTTTCTTGTAACATCCCAAATTTTCAATTTGGAATGTCATACATAGGTCATTCATGCATATCATATTTTATTGCATTTCGTTTCGCGATCCTTGAAATTCTAAGAAACTCAAGGACCCACGGAGAGAGTTGGGGTTTTCACGTTTTTCATATTTGAATTTTATCAAATATTGAAACAAGGATCATTTTGGTCTTAAATAATTTTTCTCTCCGAAAATATTTCGTATTAAAATATATGAGATGAGATAATATGACTTCTCCAAAATAAATGAAATATTGGAGGAAAAATATTGATATCAATAAATAAATTTTATTTGAATTAGAAAAATATGCGTTTTTCAAAATTGCATTAGAGGCCCAAATAAATGTACACTTTGTCCGCAATATTATTAAAGGACCGTGAAAATTTATTTCAGGATTTTTGGAGTCCGTTTAGTATTTCTTTTAATTGTTTTTCCACGTCAGTTTTTTTTAAAAAAAGAGGAGCACCGACTTACCGGGCCGTGTCTGGCTAGGACACTGCGCCCCTTTAAAGCCCGCTCGAGCCGCCGCCTCAGCCCACCCCGCGCCCGCCCCCGAAACCCTAGCCGCTAGCCCCCCCGCCGCGACTCGCGCCGCCGCCGCCGGAGCCCGCCGACCCC
>NC_057796.1:100717465-100719169 GCF_018294505.1 Triticum aestivum
GCGGAGGTAGCCGCCGTTTTTTTAAAACCGATTGGTTTTATTTCAAAAACCCTAGATTCGTTTTTTTAATTTAGATCGGTTTGGTTTTTCCCGGTTTAGTTAAATAGCGGACGTTCGTCCGTATGTTCGTTTTAACGAACGTTGTTCACCCGTTAGTCGCAGACAGCGAACGTTCGTTCGTTATCCTGTTTGTCCGTTTTCTTTTTCCAGGGTTTTTCCGCGATTATTTTCGATCACGATTTCTGCCCTGATCTTCTTTTTAGTTTATCTTTTCGCTCGTTTATCGGAATCAGGCAATTCAAGCGCCTAGATCTTCGTCTCGAAGCCCTCTTTCTGTTTAATCAACTTGAACAAGATTTTGGTACTATAAAATTTGACTTTAGTCCAAATTATTAATCGGACCTTGTTTCTTTCGCAGTTTGAGTTTCGTTGCTCCGTTTGATTTGATTCTTTTTGCAAACCGGAGTTCTTCAATTGAACTTTCTGGTTAGATCTTCTTATTCGAGTTTTACCCGTGCATATTTGCTTGATTGCTTATGTATGCTATTGTTTGTTTGCGATAGAATTCCCGGAGTGCGAAGCGTGCTACTACGAGTCACTAGGTTTTGCGGATCGTCAGCAAGGCAAGTAACACATTGATCATACTCTTTTCTTACTCAGTTTTTATGCATTAGTTACAATCCTCAAACATTGCATGATTAGGATGTGATTAACTTGTGGGTCTTGGGAAGTAGATGATGAGGTAGAACCTATTGCCTTTTATCAAACCCTTGGGAGTTACTTCTACGTTATGCTTATATTGCCATGCTATGCTCGTAGACGTGGATTGGGTTTGAGTGAATCCATGACAGATGCGAGATTATTAATTAATTGTTTAATTTAAGGTGGCAACTTTAATACACATCTGTGTGGATTGTTGGTTTTGGGCACCTGGGTTATACCAGTGTTGTCCTAGGAGATCCCGGGGTTATACCGTGTGATTCTCCTATGGTCCGCCACCCAGGCTCAAAGGGATCATAAGATTATTCATGCTAAAAACTTCTGTGTGCAGCCACAAGCCATTATGGGCTCTGGCATAGTTGAGTATGTTGCGTGACCTCTTCCAGTTGGTACTGTCTACCCGGGGTTAGAGTTAATGCTTCTGAAAGACTGTGTCTTGTTCATCCGTTTCTCAAACACCATGTAGTGCGAGAAATCCAACGGAGGAGATCGAGTCTTGTGGGGAAAAGTGCGCAAACCTCTGCAGAGTGTACAAACTAATCATGATTAGCCGTGTCCCCGGTTATGGACATCTTGAGTATCTGGTACTTGACTTATTGGTTTGATCTCATCACTCTAAATTAATTTGTTGGGTTGATAATTACTTTCTAATTGGGATTGAGATGGGGGTACCACTCTCAATGTTTCAACCACCATGATAGTTAAATAAAATATATTCCTTTGTTGTAGGAAAAAATTGGCTTTTCGCAAAAACATATAACCCTAGAGCCTCCACCAGCCATATATGCATGTAGTGATAGTATTTATCTGTTCATTGCTCTACTGTGTTATATTGCCAGCATATTCCATGTGCTGACCCGTTTTCGGGCTGCAACGTATCATGTTGCAGATTTTCCAGACGAGGAGTAAGGTGCGATAGGTCGTTTGTCATGCACTCAGCTATGCCGTTGGAGTTGATGGACTCACTTTATCTTCCAAGCCTTC
>NC_057796.1:100730484-100783304 GCF_018294505.1 Triticum aestivum
ATCCGTTTCTCAAACACCATGTAGTGCGAGAAATCCAACGGAGGAGATCGAGTCTTGTGGGGAAAAGTGCGCAAACCTCTGCAGAGTGTACAAACTAATCATGATTAGCCGTGTCCCCGGTTATGGACATCTTGAGTATCTGGTACTTGACTTATTGGTTTGATCTCATCACTCTAAATTAATTTGTTGGGTTGATAATTACTTTCTAATTGGGATTGAGATGGGGGTACCACTCTCAATGTTTCAACCACCATGATAGTTAAATAAAATATATTCCTTTGTTGTAGGAAAAAATTGGCTTTTCGCAAAAACATATAACCCTAGAGCCTCCACCAGCCATATATGCATGTAGTGATAGTATTTATCTGTTCATTGCTCTACTGTGTTATATTGCCAGCATATTCCATGTGCTGACCCGTTTTCGGGCTGCAACGTATCATGTTGCAGATTTTCCAGACGAGGAGTAAGGTGCGATAGGTCGTTTGTCATGCACTCAGCTATGCCGTTGGAGTTGATGGACTCACTTTATCTTCCAAGCCTTCTGCTGTTATCGCATTAGATGACCTTAAGCCATATTTATTGTAATAAGTTCTCTTTTGAGACATTCGATGTAATAAGTGTGTGATTGCTACTCTGTTATAAATCCTTTGAGTACTATGTGTCAGCATTACCGATCCAGGGATGACACTGAACACAGAGATTTGACCGTCTGAGGTCGGATCGCTACATTTCTTCTCTGAAGTGGTCTTCACCGCCACATGGAATATTTGGACTCAAAGGAATGGAAAGATATTCATAAATGAGACACCTAGTTTCATATCTTGGAGGAGAAACATTGTACATGACATTTCTCTTTTAGCACATAGGATTAAATGTAAATATAGAGATAGTCTTCTCTCTTGGATAGCCTCTCTCCCATAGGCTCTTTGTAAGTATTTCTTATCCCTTTTGTACCTTGTACATTGTTTTATCTTAAGTTTTAATAAAGAACTGTGAGGCTGTTGCCTTGCAGTACATAGTCAAATTTTTTTGCTATTGTTTTGGCCTCTAATTGCATGATTTGAATGAAACTAATCCAGACTGATGCTGTTTTCAGCAAAATTGCTATGGTGTTATTTTTGGGTAGAAATAAAAATGATCCAAATAGAATGGGGATTATTAGGAATTTTTATGGAAAATAAGAAGACCAACAGACCAAAGATTGACCAGAGGGGGCCACCAGGGTGCCACACGGCCAGATGGCGCGGGTCCCCCTGGCAGTGCCAGGTGACTGCATGGGCCCCTCGGGCACCACTTTTTGACGATTCCTTGGCCTATAAATCCCATATATCCCAGAAAAAAAATAAATTATCGACGTGTTTTAGCACTGATCGTTTGCAACTGCCAATGATCAGTGTAATGATCCGATCAATGCCAATGATCTGATCATGTTTTGTTACTAACACACGTCCTCTTACCTGACAAGATTGTGAAGAAGGAGTGGGACGTAGCCGATGAAGGAGCGCAGGTGATGGCTGGTGCCGAGGACGCCGAGGACCTGATCCGGACAAACCAGTGGCTCAAGAGGATGCACCTGCCTGGCAGATCGCTGCCATGAGCCAGCCGCCCGGCATTGGACGCACTCTGAGGTTCAACCACGAGGAGGGGGCATGACATCCACTATGCTTCTACATCCAGATCAACGACGAGGAGGATATCGCCTTGCTCATCATCCAACAGGTGTTCAGGACGGTGATGAAGCAGTGGTTGGTCCGGAAGCCTCTTCGCGTTGTCAGACTCTCGACGAACAAGTGGTGTGAGTTATACGTGTAGGTCCAGACCTTCCAGGACCAGATGGTCCTTGAGAGGGGTTGGCAGTACTTTGCCGCCGTCATAGGATCGTCCTCGACGACCTCCTTGTCCCACGGTTCTCTGGCCTTGGCATGAAGGTGCAAATCTTCAAGCAGAATAACTCCATCATGTGCAGGGTCCGCTGTTAGCAGCACAACGGCATCGACAACATCAGTCTTGCCCTCTGGATTGCCCATTATTCTGAACTAGTTAGTATGAACTTGTTAGTGTTGATGGTCTAAACTTGTGATGTGAAACTGCCTATATTTTGCCCAGGAATTAGCACCCTAGGGTCGCGCGATGTCCCTGTTGTCTTGAAACTTATCCCCTACTAATATACAATGTTTATCTGTTGTTTACCTGTTGTTTATCGGTTGTTTATATGCTGTGTGCTTTAATTAGGTAGTGATGTTTCTATATATGTGATGTTTGTTGTTGTGTTGCATTTGAGTGGTAAGACCACCACATTTGAAAGGGGTGAGCAGAACAAATACGTGCACGCAGCCAAACAATTGTGGTTTGCATCTTCTCACCCCTGAAGTAAAAATGCGGGCAACCAAACAGCAAACCCTAAAAAATCACCGATGAAGAAAAATTACCACCGTAGCCGACCAGTGAGCCCTAGTTTTCATAGCCCTCCATTTAAAATAATACGCGGGGTCCTCACCTCCATCTAAAAAGGAAAAAAATTAAAAAAAACCTCACCTCCATCTATTTTTTCCAAAAGCTTTCTCACTGTGGTCAACCAACTTACGCCACATGGCATAGCTGGTTGGCTGCCTTTCTTCCGATGCTTAATGGGTTTAATATAATAACACGACCGCTACGTTAGCTAAAATTGCATGTGCACTGTTACAGGGTGGGCCGAACCGCTTTTATCGAGCGGCAAGCATTCAGCCGCTCGTTTCAACCTGAAATTGCGCGTGCACTTTTAAGATTTTAGAAAAAATGTTATCACGCTATATCCAAATACACCCTGTACTTAGCTGCAAATGATCATGAAGCATGCCAACATGCATTCCGTTTCCCTGAATTTGCGTGCATACCTCCATATGGGCACGGGTGTTGTGCTTCAGCATGTACTGACATGTCTGACCCACCCTGGGCCATGCAAAGCTCTCCAAAGACTGCGTACACCCAGTGCATAGGGTCCACAACGAACTTGAAAACCTGTAGTCGGAAGGTTATTGCCATGTGGGACGCCTCCTGGACGCCTGATGAGGAGCTGGGGGCGGAAGAATGGACGGACCGATGGGGGCATGGGGCACCGCCCCCTTCTATATCAGGCGCAAACCCCTTGACCTGTCTCTGATCCAACCTCTTCACAGAAGAGCCAGAGACTACTCCCCTTCTTCTTGCTTTGCTTGCCCCATCTCTACCGCAAGCGTTGCTGTTGCCATTGCTCCGATCCAACCTCTGAGGCCGCGCTGATGTCTGAAGGGAGTGCCTATTTCGACTGGGACATGGCGGCTTCGGCGGTCGGGAACCACTACAAGAGCTTCGTCCATGGCGATGTTGCACACTTTGTCCATAATGATGGTGGCGCTTCAGCCGGGGTGGTTGTCGTCCCGGGCACCGGATCAAGGGGTTCTGGTGGCATCAGGGAGATGGATCCCACCAGCTTCCCCAGCTACGGGAGCAGCAACGCCCCTACGGCAATCGCAGCGCCTGCTCGGGTGCCACCGCGTGCCAGATCCAGCGGCCAGGGGCTGGCACGGCTCAAAAGGCCGTGGACTGTGGAGGAAGACACGTATGTGGAAAATCCAACCCTAAATTGCAAACCTTTTTCTTTGTCCTTCATCTGCTACAACTTCGTCAGTTTTCTTTGTGTTTTTGTTGTAGGATGCTCAGGGCGAAGGTGCATGAATTCGGCAAAGGGAGGTGGGCGAAGGTCGCACTGTACTTCCCCGGCCGGAGCGGGAAGCAATGTCGGGAGAGATGGATCAACCAACTTGACCCCAACATTGAGGTGATCTTGCCAAATTTAAATTTCTTAACTCCCTAGTCCCTAGTAGCAGCTTGATTTTGGGGAATTTTGATGTTCTATGACTGAGTGTGCTTACGGGAAGAAATTATTTGTTGTGTTAATCTGATTCGTCACCATTCAGAAGGGGGTATTAACTCCCGGATAAATAGTTAGTAGTCTTGCATGTCTTTAGTCTAATCATTAAATGTGGCAATTAATTTCTTCATTTGGGCCACTAAATGATCACCCAAGTAATTTTCCGAAGAAAAAGAATTGTAGGGAAGTAATTTTCTAAAATTAATAGGGATTGATGTTCTTGCCCACACATTAGCATTTGAAACATGTACATGGATTCTATGTTCAATTCGTAAATAAAAAAATTACTTGCACTTACAAATGTGGAAATTTACTACTCCATCCGTTCACGAAGATAAGATGTTTTGGATATGTCAATATGACTACATGGACTGAAATAAGTTAACAAACACGCTAAACCAAATCTATATACCTACAATTCGGGAAAAAAGTTAGAACATCTTATATTTGTGAATGGAGGGAGTAATTGACACAGTGTCTCATTTTTTAAAACTAGATAATTGTCCGTGCATCGCAACGGGAGTATAACTATTCTCGTAGATTAGCACGTCATTGCATGTCTATTATTACATTGGTGCGTTATAATCTTAGCAAGATTTTGTATGCAATTGTCATGATTTACGTGCCATCTTACTATTAAGCACTTATTTGGTAAGAATTTATCGACTTACCAAAGAAAATATTATTTATGAGAAAGATCGGAGATGGGAGTCAAAATGTCATCTCATTGTTAAGCACTTATTTGGTAAAAATTTATTGACTTACCAAAAAATATTATTATCTGAGAGAAAACCCAGATAATGGGAGGAAAAAATCAAACAGGAGAATGGAAGGGGGAACCATATATATGGAGGTTGGATGAAGGAGAGGCTGAAATGGGAACCTTAGGTTCTTTTTAAGTAGTAGAGAAGAGATTCTTGGCCCCTAAGTGATCACCCAATTAAAAAAGTTGTCTTGATTATTTATCAAATTATTGCTTCTACCTATTTGTGAGTAGCCACAATTTGATATCCCTAAAGTAAGAGTCGATATTCCAGCCCACAAATTAGCATTTGAGACGTTGTACTTTCATTAGTTGAATCATATGATTATACGTCCAAAAGTTTGTACCTATAATTTGGTCACCATTCGGAAGTGGGTATTAACTCCCGAAATAATAGTTAGTAGTATTCATGTCTTTAGTCTACTTAGTAAATGTGGTAATTACTTTCTTCATTTAGGCCACTAATTGACCACCCATGTAATTTTGGGAAATTAGTAGGGCTCGATTCTTGGCCACTAAGTTATCACCCAATTAAAAAAATTGTCTTGATTATTAGTCAAATTGTTGCTTCTACCTATTTGTGAGTTGCCACAGTTTGATATCCATAAAGTAAGAGTCGATGTTCTAGCCCACAAATTAGCATTTGAGATGTGGTACTTTCACTAGTTGAATCATATGATTATACGTCCAAAAGTTTGCACCTATAGTTTGGTCACCATTCGGAAGTGGGTATTAACTCCCGAAAAAATAGTTAGTAGTATTGCATGTCTTTAGTCTACACAGTAAATATGGTAATTACTTTCTTCATTTAGGCCACTAATTGACCACCTAAGTAATTTTGGGAAATTAGTAGGGATCGATGTTCCTGCCCACACATTAACATTTGATATGTGTACAGGAATTCTGTGTTCAATCCGTAAATAATTAAAGAACCACACTTGCACTTACAAATATCCAAATTTGCTAATTGACATGGTGTGTCCTAAATTTTAAATTCTTCGCCACTAAGTGATCACCCAAGCGTTATCTAATTTGGTGCACAATAGCCAACGGCTGTTCGCTGTCCAGGATGGCATTTGTAAACGGTGCGACTCGCAGTTTTAGTGTTGGGGGATGGCATCTTTGACAACAACAAAAAGCATGGCATTTTGTTTATTTAGTGCATTTTTCATTAAAAAACTGCCACCCTCAGATCTTGATCCTATGTTCTGTGGGTCATTTGCTGGGATTTCGTCCCCAAGAACATTGCCAAAATAGAGATAAGATTACCGATTTTCTTTTGTCTTGGTTATTTGTCAAATTATTGCTGCTACATATTTGCGACTTGTCTCAATTTGGTATTTCCTAAAGTAAGAGTCGTTCCAGCACACAAATTGCATTTCAGATGTGGTACTTTTATTAGTTCAATCATATAGACAAAACAAGTCACATGCTGATAGTCGGATACACATGTTCCAAAAATTTGATGTTGTTTATTTGTGAAATTGCTGCTTTGCTTATTACGGTTTTCCTGAATTTGGTGAATATGAGTAGATGTTCCTGTTACGGGTTATCATTTGAGATATGTGTGGGCAGCAAAAAAATTGAGCTCCCTCCACTCCCTCCAGACTGGACTGACTGCGCAAGGCGGACCCTACTTCGGTATGCAGGTGCGGCCTGCTTTGCCGATGGAGATGTGCACATCACCAGCCCATGCACCAAGCCTCCTTACCCACTTCCATGAGCCCTATGATGAGTTATGCATGCCATCAACCCATGCACCGAGCCCCCACCACGTTCCTCTTTAGGCCTGATGAAGAACCGCACGCCAATCGTCATTCCTCGCTTCCCGACATTCCCAGTGCTCTTGGACAACAACCCAATGACGATGGAGATGGATGCTTTGCATGCTAGTTGAGCTCCCGGCAGGGCCCTGCCCTGGCGCACCACTTTTTGTGCCAGTGTTGCCTCCCATTCTCCATGCTCCTAGCTCCACACCGCCCTGGTCACGCACAACAAGGAGGGAGATGCTCACGAAGGTCACGGACTTCGACAAGTAGGCATAGCCCATGCCTGTGTGCGAAGAACAGGGTCATTCCCATCGCCTAGCTCCTGTAGAGGCTTCTATGCCAACGGATGGGAGTCATTGGTGAGGTTGAACAGGTCAACGGGGAAGAGGTTGACTGCCGTGGCTCTGTTCCAGGAGAGGCTGGCAGACATAGCGCAACACTCCGGACGCTTGTCAAACTTGACTATGATTTGATGTCGGTTCGGTTTTTTGGATGTGCTAGTGGGGCATGTGTTCAATATGGTATCTGAGCCAAGATGTCTCCAGTTGAAGACCCTGCCAATGCAATATTAAACAAGATTCTACGGCCTACAACAATCCCACGCCTAAGGACTAAAATAGCCTAGATGTGAGGGGAAGTGCTGAAACATATTGCCCGTCTCTCTTCACTGGTTCGGATTTTTGGATGAACTGATTGGAGCATGAATACAATATGGAGGATGCTTTGATGGAACATGGTGGCGAAGGTGGCCATGTGATGCCATCGCCGGCGAGCGGGTAAGTACACGAGGATAGCCTAATCCCTTTGTTCACCTAATGAAGTATCCATGATCCATTACCCAGTCACTCCCATGTTTGAGGCGATGTATAAGATTTTTCCTCCTCCGCCCATCGGTCCTCAAGCCAAACGTGCTAAAATAGGGGCACACAGGACCAAATCCCGTCTGATCCAGCAATCTATAGGCGTCAAACACCCAATAGAAAACATCGGTGAAGCCTTCTGCAACTCGTCAATGGCCAAATCAATGAGGGCTGACATGAAGCAGAACATCGTCTTGGTGCTAGAAGAACCCTAGGACTGCCGCTAGAGGGGAACAGATCTGGGTAGGGAACCCCAGATCTGCCGCCACTAGCCACCATGGCCGGCCCTACGCTACCCTCACAACCATGGTGGAATAGCCGCTTGCTGCCTCGCCGGGCGTCCAGGGCACCGTTGTGGCCGTCACCATGACCGTTGTCGCTGTAGAAGAGACCCGGGTCGCTGCCAGGGCTCCCACACTTCCTCCACGGCCCGACGACCCGCATCGCCCAAATCAGGCCACGGAACCACCGATCGCAGCCACCAAGTCCACCACCCGCCTGTTGTCCTACCTACCGAGCGCCGAGTGTCGTAGAAGTGGCCAGGACAAGTAATTGCAGCCTGCATGAGACGTCTTCAATCTGAGGCGCCATGCAATTTCTGCATTGACCACCACGAACCTCTCACACACACACACCACCAGGGCCACGCGAAGTGGAGGATCCCACCGCCGTCGGCCGTCGGCAGGATTTGACCGGTGGCGTAAGCCAGCGACGACGAGATGGAGACGTAGAGGAAGGGGTGCTGGCGACGGATATTTGTTTCCGCCCGTGCCACCTGTGGAGGCGACCAAGATTTTTAGAGATAAGATTTAGGTTCTATAGACTGGTAGCCAAGGAGGCCTCACGCTAGAGCACATCCAATAATTCATCATTCTGTAAGACAAACTTGACAATGCATGTCATCCTCCAACCAGACATCCAAGATACAACCATGAGAAAGCTGACCAACGACAGGAATTATACCGCCTCATCGACTTACAAGGCTCAGTTCATTGGCCTCATCTGATCGAAGTTGCATGCCACAACTTGGAAGGTTTGGGCAACCTAAAATGTAAGTTCTTTGCTTGGTTCGCCATCGAAAATAAGATTTGAACGACAGAGGTTGCAACATTGGAAGTGACCAAATTGCGACCGATGCCCTCTTTGCAACCAAGTGCAAGAATTGGTGGCTCACCTCGTCATCATGTGTCAGTTCTTGCCTCAAGTTTGGAACGACGTGGTCTCTTATATTGGTCTTCATGCTAGTATGATGCTTTGCCATCGTATTGAGATGCTGAAGTCTTGGTGGAAAGAAGTCCTCCTCAATAATTGGCAACTGAGGAAATCTCTACATTATTTCCTCCTTCTTGTTGGATGGGAGATTTCGAAGGAAAGGAACACATGTGTCTTTCAAAATAATGTGAGGCCGATGGCAGTCATTATTCGCCTCATCCAAGATGGGGCGTCTCTTTGGGATATTGTGGGGGCTAAGCATTTGAGTAATGTAATGCGGGAGAGTAATTTGGTGTCTTTGTGGTTGTTATTCTACAAACTTCTCTTGTTAATCAATAGAAAGGTAAATACTTCTCCTTTTTCCAACAAAAAGAGCATAAAATCTATAAATAAAATGACACTTGCAATTGTGATATAATCGATATTGCTAGCTGTATTTTTTCTGAAAGTTTTGTAAATCTCGGGCACCTCAAATTACACAATGTTGATTCCCAAAATAGCTGCACACGCAAAATATGTGTAATTTTAATAAGATATCTACAAAATAAATAAGACATGCCCTTTTTGTATGGGCTGATCCTCTCCAAATAATTATCCACATACTAACTTTTTTTATTTCCATTTTTCTATCAGGGTCATTCCACCATTTCATCAATTTATATGTGGCATAGATCAATTTTGTGAGAGTATCAGGCTTAGTTGGAAATTTTCTAACCAATAGATTCCTGAGATACTTTGAGATTCCTTAGATAATTTGAGATTCTGGCTATGTTTTCCGATCTTGGCGAATTTTATCTTGTTCCAGAGTGTTGCATTTTTTGTTTCAATTCGTAACATAATGGAAGTAATGTTCCATTACGAGTAATGCTACATCTACAAAGGTTTACTTAAAGATTTTACCTAAAAACTGAAGTGGAGGATTGTGATTGATAATAGGAGGATGAGGTGGGGGGGGCACCCCACTTAAATTCCATGGGGGGAGAGAGAATTAGTTTGGAAGGTTAAGTAAAACTTTATAGGTCTAGCATTATTGGTTCCATTACGTACCAGCAAAAACCTTATATGAAATAAGTGCATTTTTATTTGTTGGTACACGAAAAAACATTATGATGCATTTTGAAACAAGATAAATATTTTAATAAAATTTTGGTACTCTTAAACAACACGAATTTTGCAAACAACCAAAACAGGTAAGATAAATCTCAAAGAAATGACGAATGGATGCATGCATGGCATATGCATGGTAGAAAAATGACTCTGGGTTGACTTCTAAATAAATAATGCTTCCGTGCACATGAGTGTCGTGTTTCGTTAAAAAAAGTAAAGGTAGTAGATACTACTTTCGGTGTGTGGTGGTGTGTTCAATTGTATTTCAATGGAATGTGATGCCGTAATTAATTAACTCACGAATACTTCCCTTGCAGAGGAAAATCTGGACCGACGCGGAAGACATCAAGCTGATCGAGGCGCATCAGAAGTGGGGGAACCGCTGGTCGGTGATCGCCCGACTACTCTCCGGTCGGCCGGAGAACGCCGTCAAGAACCACTGGAATGCCACCAAGCGTAGTCTAAACGCGAAGTGCCAGCTCAAGAAGAGGAACAACAAGAAACCACCTCCAAGCAAGCTCTCCCTTCTTGCGCAGCACATCCGTAGCGTGGAGCCGCACATCGGATCACTCACGGAGACACCTCCGGTGTCCCCACCATTGTATCATGACCAAGAGCACGGCGGGCAGATGGGGATGGCCGGTAGAGATACTGCCGTCGTCATCGCCCCTACCGAGCAGGCGCACCCGACCTACCCCAATCCGGCCATGACTGGTATGTACTACCACCCTAACCCGACAAACATGCAGTACTGGGCGCCAGATTTGAATGTCGCTGACATGCAAAATGAGGGGTACTCGTACTACATCCCTCCCAATGCGCACCTGAACAACTGCCTGTCGCACGGTTTGTCACCGACGCATATGGTTAGTGAGCAAGACATCCAGCAGGTGTCCAATGCAAGCATAAACATGTACGCGTTCACTCGACAACATACCCTCCCAGTGAGCAACCTAATGGCGGTGGTAGAGATGCGCCGTGAGTCCTCCGCCAACAAACAACTGGGCAATGTGGGTGGTGGAGCTGGCGGCTGGTCCTACTACTACGGCATGGACGCGGCTGGTTCGAGCGGCCCTACTGGAGGTAGTGGTACAGTAGCGACCCTGATGACATCGACATGGTGCAGATGGCCTCGAGGGAGTTTGCCATGCAGGACCAGTAGGTGGTCACCCTCAATCGACTACTAGATTCAAGTGAGACATATATGTCCTCGGAGGATTTCATGTCTAAGGAGAACAATGAAATTGTATGTGTGTTGTGCTTATGTACTTTGTTTGATTTGAGAATTTTATGAAGGTACTTTAAGTGGTCCATTTGGGGAGGTATATTAATTTGTTCGCGTTTGCTAATCCTTGGGAAATTGTTTTAGTAGATTTTGGTAGAGAAGAGGTAGAAAAACAAGGCAATGTTAAAGGTGAGACCGCTAGCCGCGACGTCTCTAATGTGCCTGAGATGGAAACGACGCTGCTGGCCTCGACATCTCCATGGAGGACTAATAAAGGGTTGATAGGTTCAGATTGAGATGTGTGTGGTCGTTGACGATAGAATATATGGCATGGTGGATGGGAATTAGAGGGAAGGCGTGAGCAGCGGTAGATCGGACAAGAAAGGGTAGTGAGGCAACATGCGAAAGCGTTGTCAGTTAGGGTGGAGGCGGCAGTGGTGCTGACGATACGAATGGCTCAGTTGGAAGAGGAAACCACTAGAGGAGGAAGAAGTGTGGCCAGCAAATCAACTAAAACAAAAAGGAAAGGTTAATTAGACGGTCCTTACTTTGTTGTACTAGTTGAGACACACTTGAAGTTCAGATGATAGAGTTGAATAAGTGCATTAAAAAATAGTTGTGTCCCAAACATTGCAATTCATATAGTAGCTCGAATACATGATGCAGGTTAAAAAGTGCAACTGAAACACGCGATGCAGTTGAAACATTGTTGTTGAATAAGCGATATATGTAGTTGAAACGCATGATGAAGTTGTTAAAGTGCTATTGAATCAACTACATAAAGTGTATACTAGTTTCTTACTAACTAAACATTTATGAGTTAGCATTTCGCTTGTGCATATACTTACGATCTGCATCTTTTAGAAATTTGGTGAAGCCATGTCATTATTATTTTTCACTTTTTTTGCACGGAGTGACATCTTGTCGACAATATCCTTTACCTCCTCCACTATTTCCCTACCTCTTCATTTTTTTCTAGTTCCACTCGCTCAAGGGATCGATATGCATTGATGGATTTTGACCTTATCTTCATCTTCTCTAAACTCGAGTGGTCGATAGAGCCATGCATCATAGCATCTTCTCTCTCTTTCATGCAAGGAGCTACTCCATTCTTATCATCTCTCTCCACAATATAGCTTTGTATTTGTGGCACTTCCCGTGCCTCTCATGTCTTTTTTTACTAAAAGTGCCTCGATTGTCTTACGCTTACATAATCACTATACCGCAGTTCACCATGAGGTTGATGTAGCATCATAAATCTAGTGATAAACAATGTCAATGTTGGATTTGATGTGTGCCAAGCCACAGTGGTGATTGCACTTTGTAAGGCTCCGCTCATAATGGTATCACTACAAAAAAACACTTCCGTGATGATACGTGTTTGTCACAGTAGGTCATGTTTTCTGTCATGCATGTACATCCGTGATGATTCTATGACAGAATCAAGATAGTCATACCTGTGCTGTCGTAGAAGTGTTCCATGAAAATACTCAAATTATCATCACGGAAGTGTCCACTTCCATGTTGATAAATGGCGCATCATGGAAGTGTTTTCGTCAAGGGTAACCGACACGTGGCATCCACCGTAGCGGGTCACTGTTAAGCTATCTGGACTGGTTTTGGATTCGATAACCCATTAACAGCAATGACCAATGGCGATTTTCCACGTGTAAAATTCTCATTGGCCGAAAGAACCACGTGTCAACTCCGCATTGGGACAGATGTCATCCAGCGAATGGACGGGACGCGCCTATGATACGTCGACATGTGGCTCGTCCTAACAGTGGCCCATTCAGGTCAAAAGGTCGGCCCGTTTGACTTGGTCAAAAGGAAGCGGGCCGGCCCATGGAAAGCTTGTTAACGGCCTGTTCGCATATAGCCCATTTACAGCCCGCTAACTCACGACCTGTTATGGCCTATCCGAATTAGGCCCAGTAGCGTCATCTGGGCCGTCCAATATGATTCCAACCCATTGTAACTTCTGGCCTATGTATGGCCCATGACGTCTTTTGGCCAATATGAGGCCCTTTGCAACTCTCGGCCCATTAACAACCCGTGGTGAAACTGGCCTATAATGAACAGTGTATCGCTTTATACCCATTAACGGCCCATTATTCCGTTGGGCCATTTCCAACCCGTGTTATCTTTCGGCCTTCTAAGGGCCCATTTATTCTTGGGCTCATTTCCAGTATTCAATTACTTACGGTCCGTTACTGGCCTATTCCGCTTGTGGTCCAAATTCAGCCCGTGGTTATAGTCGGCCCGTTTGTGGTCCGTTAGGCTGTTTTCATAGTGCCATTAACGACCCATTATGCTTGTCAATAGAATTAAGCCCATTATACATATCGACATATTAACGGCCCGTTATGGTCGGGCCATAAACAGACGATTTCCACTCTAGCCCGTTTACGGCCCATATTACGGTTCGTTATTGGTCCATGAATAGTATGGCCCATGTTTGGCTAATCGATCATACGACCCGTAGAAGGCCCATTGATTCTATGGCCCGCAGAAGGCCCATGGATCCTACGGCCCGTAGGAGGCCCATGGATCCTACGGCCTGTAGGAGGCCCATGGTCACTACAACAGGTAGGAGGACCATGGTTACAACGGTCCGTATATTGCCCATGGTTAATGTGGCCTAGTTTTAAAAAATATTTTATTGTGGCCACTAGCAAACAGCGGAAAAAGAACTGCAGTGACTACAACCAAACAAATAAACAAGACAATAAGGAAATAAATAAGCAATCAACTTACGCTAGGCTATAACGGCTATTACACATATTACATCCACTGGGCATCAAAGTTCGCCACCAGTGCAAATAGAGGGAACAAAGCAGCATATTACATACACTGGGCGTCTAAATTGGCCACCAGTGCAAATAAACATGGCAGCAAAACAATTCCATAACTGAAAAAACTTCAGAAGAGCTCAAGAAACATCATCCTGGTATCCACCATGCTGGCAATAAGCTTAGCAAGCTTATTAGCTTTCTCCTGTTTGGCGCTAAAATCCTCCAACGCTTGCTGTTGCACCAAAAAGTATGCACCTGAATTCTCCAGGAACTTCCTCAGTCCTTCGGCTTCTTGTCACAGCATGGCTGATCGATGTCTTTCAGCTTGTAGTTCACACTCAAGAAACCGAACTGATTTAGACAATCGAGCTTGAAGAGCTTGTGCCAGCGGTAGTGGCCAGTAACTCGAACACTACATAAGAGATAAGACTTTGGGGTTGTCTCACTGTCTTCAAGATAGTTTTCGTTAGCTGTCTTATCAGTTTTGTTGGAGACCAACAAGGATGTCTCACTATCCTAAAACTTATCTACATTACTTCCTTTACCATTGATTAATAAGGTACTCTTCCCCAATATTCTGTCAGCATTTTAAAAGAAGAAACAAGCAGACACATAATAGGTTTAGCATGTAGTATATGGAACTCATTTCGATGAACCAGTTCAGTAGTAAGTTGGACAAGATTAAACTACCAAGTCTTCTATTGCGAACTAGTACATAATAAAAGCATCAAACAAACATATATCTATGTGCTATAGTCACTGCATTGCCTTGCCAAATCAAAATAGAGACACAGTTCAAATCATATCAGTTAAGACAAAGAAGCATTGTAAGAATACAAGTGTGGGAAACTACACGACATAACAAGATTTCAGATGGGTACCACGGGTATACATGTACAACAACACTATTTGCTATGTTGTGATGCTAGTAATGTGCATGATATGAGAAGTCAACTATATACACAATTGAAATTGAAATCAACAGAGCAATTTAGAAGAGCAAACCAGTTAAAGAAACATGTTTAAACATACCTGTTGTGCAGTTGGAGTTTTGATTGGATCCTTCAATTTAAAAATAAGTTTGTATGAGTAAATACAGTGATACAAGAGCAAAGCAATATGTACCATAGCAATGGAGTCTTAAATGAGAACAGTTGTTCTTCAGGTTTAAGCACTTGTTGTACACGAATAGAGTATAGTAAGACGCAAGCATATAGTACTTCAAAATAAAAAATGATCTCATGGACCTTACCCCACTCTTGCCTCGGGACCAGTACAGAACAAGGCGTTCCCAGTCATCGTCCCGTAAATGTGTCTGAGGAGAAAGTAAGTGAATTTGATGAGTTTCCTTGCCAGTGAAATACATTTTCTTCAGGTAATTCCGATACTGCCACAAAGCATTCTTGAAGATAGCAGAGGTATTAGCATAGGTTATCTCATCCCGAGTTTCCAAATCGGCCCTTCTCTATAGAGAAAAATGGGAACATTTGTTGTATTATAACCAGCATGGAGGTAGAATGTATGGGACAAAGCAAAGTAATTTCCATGAATAACATTACTTACACTTAACTCATGGACGAACACCTGCAACTGGCTTTTTCCTTCATCGACAGTATAATATTTCCATGATGGGAAGATACGCACATAGGGTTTAACAACATCAAATGCGATAGATGCTATGAATGGTTGGTTGTGCTTCATCCATAGGAATAGGTGTACTAACTGGTGGAGTTGGGGGTTCGCCGTGGTAGTCCTGGCGCTTTGGGCACTGGAGCCACCTTACTAACTGCTCTTGTTTGGGAGCTCTGTGGTGGAGATGGTGTTGTGTCAACTAGAACTGGGTTACTATCTGTTGGGGTTGGGGTTAGATTGGGTGAAGCTGGTTCTCTGTCCATTGGAGTAGGGGGGCAATTTGCGAGAGTCAGGGTTATGTGTGGTAGGACTGGTTCTTGTGCATGTACAACCGGGGTGCTATCTCCACCAAGAGGTAGCACGGTTTTATTTGAAGACCGTGTTTTTATTTCTCTAGATACTGCCATCACCCCCTCCAATTCAAATGGATGATAAACAAGAAAAGTAGTTGAATGTACAGACCTTGTATGAGAGACAGATGCAATAGATAGTGTGGAAAAAAGAGGGCATGAAATAGTTCACATATATATTGTTTAACTAAGAAGGATAGCATGACATAATTTCACATATATGATGTCTATATAAACTGGATAGCATACGATGACTAACGAAACAAGATGGCATGAGGTAATTATATGACGTCTTTAGTAAATAGGTTCGCATAACATAATTCACATACATGTTATCTAAGCACTACAAAAAAGACACATCCATGACATTTTGGCTCGAACGAATTTTTTTTCTGTCATGCTTATGACACTTCTATGACGATAATTGTGACAAAACCACGTATCATCATAGATGTGGTGGGCTCCTACTTCTATGACAAAAAACCATGACAAAAAATGGGCTTTTTGTCCTGGGCGGGCCGGGGACGCACCTGCATGACATTCTTTGGGCCGTCCATGACGGAACAAATCGTGGTAGAAGCGAGGGCAAGGAAAATTTCGGTGAGTTCCCGGTTACGGTGGGTGGTCGGGGCCAAGCGATGCACGGAGGGATTGCGCGTTTCTCTCGTACACGTACGCACATGTGTGCGAGGCGTTGGGCTCGAACTGAATCCGAGCGATTGCACTAGCTACGCGTGTTACTGAACCCGAGCGATCGATCCCTTGGCTGTTAACTGAACCCGATCGAGTGATTCCTTCGCTACTGCTGCTAACTGAAGCCGATTGAACCAGCTGCTTCTTGATGAACAGTGATCATTGTTGGGGGTTGGATGAACAGTTCCCGGTGGGGGTTGGATGAACAGGACCCCGTGGTAGTATAGGCCGTTGCCGCTGGATGAACATGACCCTGATGGAGAGGAGGCCGCCACACACCCGAACCGGTTGAGGGTGGATGAACAGGACCCCGTGGAGAGCTGAACAGGACCCCATGTGGAGGGCTGGTTGAACAGTAGTTGGTGGAGGCTGGATGAACATGACCCCGTGGTGAACAGTAGCGGTGGAGGCTGGAGGGTGGATGAACAGTAGCCCGTGGAGGCTGGAGCGAAGCAGTAGACAGTGGATGAACAGTAGCCCGTGGAGTCCCGTTCTGCGGTATGCCACACCCCTCCCGATGAACAGGACCCCGTTTCGACCGTAGGCGCTCCAACACAAGTCTGTTTCCTCCGTTTTGCGATACGCCACACCCCTCCCGATCAACAGCACCCCGTTTCGACCGTATGAGCTCGAACACAAGTCCGTTCCCTTCGTTTTGCGGTATGCCAGACCCCGCTTCGGCTGTTCCATGCAAGCCGGTTGGCTCCCGTTGAATAGGACACATTCCGACCCAGTCTGTTGCCTCCTGATGAACAGGACGATGTTTCTCTGTTCCGACCCAGCCGGTTGGCTGCCGGATGAACAGGACGCCATTGCTTCTGTCCGTTGCCTCTCCATGTACACAAGCCCTAGCCGTATGTATGTGCGAGTAGGCGTTCGAGACCCCGCCCGTATGTACGCACGTGGTCGTATTTTTTGGCATGTGGTTGTACATACGTGTAGATGGTTTAGAAGGGACTGCCTGAACTGCTACGTCGGGGGCTCTACTACTACACGTGCTGCTGCTTGCTCGACCATGGTTCATCGTTGTAGAGAGACTGATCGACCAGTATGTACGTACATGTTCGCGACAACGCTATGTACGCTTCAACCGGGTGGGTCCCCGCTGTCAGGGAGGATAAGGACCCACTTCCTTGCGTGCGAAGATATAGCTGGTGGGTCCCAGCTATCAAGGGGAAGAATTTATTTTTTTGCCCGTAATATGGACGCACTTCCTTGCATGCGAAGATGTAGCTTGTTGGTCCATCTGCCAGCCTCACCGCATAGAGTCCTCTTCCGATGGCTGTCATTCGTTGACCATGCCGCGTGGACAACAACGCGGTGGATGACATCGAGGCCTAGGAAGGGAACGACGTGGAGCCAGGGAAGATGAGGCAGGTGGATGCCCACACGGAGGGGAATACGAGGGTTCACTGGTTCGGCTGCGGTGTGAGGCTGCAGTCGTCGGAAAATAACGTGAGGTGTTGGTGAGTAGAGGAATGGCCTGGACATCGATGGGAGTAGGGTGGTCCGTTGAGTCCTGCGCGGCAGCATAGCCGACAACGGGAGACGGTAGCAGGCGATACCGTTGGCGGTGGTTTGGGCGACCGAAGCAAGAATATCCAAGATTGAAGAAGCACGACATCCGTCCACTGCTGCTAGAATCGTGACAAAGCCTTGCGTACGCGTCAACTTACTAGGCCCACAAGTGTGTGGCAGAGAACATAAAGCTCATTTGCGATTTGTAATAATGTACAACCCATTTTTCAATTCTAATGGAATTTATTACAACCCATTTACAGTTTTTTAAAATTACAGCCCATTTTCTAGCCAGGACAACAATTAATAATTTCAACCAACCACTCAAAACAGAATTCAATAAAATTTCCCACATTTTCATGGGACCCAAAATATTTTATCCAGAAATTTCGAGCCAGATTAAATATTTCAAAATAAATTTGTATTACGTAAAAATCCAACAAAATATTGCGCGCGCAACAAGTAATGAAATTAAAAAAAATTTAAAGTCCAACAATAATATTTTTTAACTAATTACGTGTTTGGTGCATTTTTACAGTTACATCCTAGTTTTTATAATTACATCCCGTTTATTATTTCTTAAAGCCCATTTTCTTGTTAAGCCTAATGCATCCCTCCTAGAAAAGATTTGCAGCCCAGCGGGGCGGAGAATAACAAGTTGACCTGGGCTGGATATTCCTCAGAAAAAAGTATAGCTGGGCTAGCCATTTTCATCTTGAAAAATTTAATATCTGGGCTTGATATTTGGTCGACATAAAATAATAGCCTAGGCTAGACGGGCCATAGCCCGCCCAGTTGATACCCTGCTCCTCTGAACAACAACAAAAACATCACTCAAGCAAAACTCTGCTCACACCTCAAAAACACAAATACTGCTGGAGCTGCTGGGTCCCAGCTGTCGGCCGCTCCTTGTGCAATTCTCTCGTTTATTGACTATATAGGTTGACAATGGTGTGGGATCGTGATGTCAGGAAACCAGGAGGAAGCAAAAAACATTATAGTTGTATATAAAATAAGGAGGCACTTGCGTATGTGTGGCTATGGCCCTGGTGGGTCCCCACTGTTATCCTCTCCAAGTTACGTCATCTCCTAATTCCTCATGTTCGTTGACCATGTTGACAACGCGAGATGGCGGTGCCACTGCGAGCACAACAACTCGAAGGACGACGGAGAGGGCCTCGCGGGCCCTACGGATGGTCTGATACAATGCCCGCTGCTCATTCAGGAAGCCAGGATCATAGGGCCACATGTCCGCGATGGCATTGTCGTTCGCTTGTTCACCGATGATTCGTCCTTCCGTGAGCCGGTGCTCGTTGAGGATATGGAGGTTGCAGCACAGGTCCTCATGTGCTGGTAGCTCTTCCGCCATTAGGGCGTCGAAGTGCGGCCGCACCTGCTCTATGGTGAACATGGCATGAACTGGCTTGGGCGGTGGCGCCGGCTCTTGGTCGGAAGTCACGTCCATTGTCTGATTGTCGTCGCCGAGCTCGGCGATCCACTAGCAAGCCAGCTGTCCGGCTGCTGGACCAGACCGCTAGCAAGCACGAGTCTAACTGCCCTGGCCCACCAGACCCCCTCCCTCACCCGCGCGTGCTTTCCGCTCGAAACGGTCAGCACCGCCTGCGCCGCTTCCTGGTGGAGGCGCTTGCTCCGTGTTCACACGACACAAGTGTCGTCCGTTCGTCCGTCTGTCGCCCACATTAATGATATGTGGTTGACGAGGCGGCTACTCTGGTGCCACCCGTCTGTCCCTTTGCCGCCCACCATTGCTATATAAACTGCTGCGCCGGCCATAGCCGCAGTCATCTACCCCCGTTCCCTTTCTCCTGTCCACACCACTCCCACCATGGCTTCCTCGCGCTCTAGCGCTCTTTGGGACAGGCAGACGACAAACCAGAAGGAGATGGCGGCCATTGCTGCCGAGTGGCTGGCCGGCAGGCAGCCGGAGGACGACGACGTCCCAATGGAGAACGTGGTAGTCGACGATCCGGTGCCAACCCCCTCCTCCGCGCCATCCTCGCCGGTGCATTGCACCATGACCATCGGCGAGGCCCGTGCACAATACATGGATATGGTGAGGCAGAAACGTGAGGAGCAGTTCTGGGAGGCGCAGGCCGATGCCGCCTACAACCACCATGTCCTCCAGGAGCACCTGCAGGCGGAGGAGCAGATCACGATGGAGCGGGCGGAGCAGGAGGCGCTGCTCGAGTCATACTGCTCCGCCCGCCAGAGCTGCCCCGCGCGCTGGTGGTACCGCATGCGGGTGGCGAAGGTTGCGGCCGCATACAAAGAGGGTGATGAAGCGGGCGAGGCGTTGTTTGGCGAGACCGACGTAAGGCGGAGGACAATACCGGCTCCGCCGAGGCCCCGCCCCGCCGGGACCATGGCGGAGGACTTCGCCGGCTTTGGCGAGGCCCTGCTCCGCCGAGGCCCTGCCCCTCCAACAACGAGGCAGAGGAAATCGCCGGCTCCGCCGAGGCCCTGCCCTGTCGGCAATGAGGGGGAGGATTTCCCCCGCTCCGCGAAGGCGCCGCCCGTCGGCAACAAGACAGAGGACATCGCCGGCTCCGTCGAGGCCCCGTCCCGCTGCCAACGAGGCCACACCACACAGAAAACGAGGAAGAGTAGAACACGGTAGGTCGCCACCGCTCTGGTCCAAGTAAGGCCACCACTGCTACCCTTCGGTTGAAGCCAAGCTTGGAGGGTTAAACGTTGACGGCCGATTAGCTTCTTGGCAGCAACGTGGAGCCAGAGAGCTGAGCTGGAGAAGAAGCTTCTGTTCGGCTCATCCGGACATGGGAAATGGGTTCCAGAGATCATAGATTATGTTAATTAATTATACCTCCAGCGCACCCCTTGTTAATTGAAGTATGTATGAAATGTATGAAATCCGGCATGTTTATGTGAAATCCGGCCGTGTATGAACGAATTTAGTTCAAATTCTTGTATCACTGGCATTGGATGAACATGCAAAACAATACGTACTAGCATTATTCTTAGGACGCACAGTGATCACCTTGTTTGCAGCAGTTTCACACGTACAAAAAGTTTGAGCAGCTTGTTAGCGTGCCTGTATGTTGCAATCAAACTCACAGGCCTGACAATTCATAGAGAACATTCAAAACAATCAATGATTATGCATCTCAATGATTCACATGTCAGAGCCAATGAATTCATTTTTATTCGAGCTAATTTGAGGGTTTTCTTTCATTCATAGAATGTATAGTGTGCCGACACTTCAGGACTTTGCAACCTCCGCCAGAGATTCCATCTCACTGTACCAGATAACTTGAGGACGCGCGCGGTATGTTCAATCTCACCCTAAATCGGTTGGCATGCCTACTTTCCTGAACATATTCTAAAATATTGCTACATTTGGATAAAAGGTGCCACATGCACCATATACGTCAAAGGGGATTTTTCCCTCTTCTTTCTATATTAGGCAAATTAATGATGTATTGTTCTTTCGATTACTGTCATATTTCCATGACAACATGTTTACCATATCTGTTTAATTATAGATTTTTGTCCTTCGATTTCAACTGATGTACAGTTCTTTCAATTTGGGCCCATATTTGCATGTTACCATATTTTCCTTAACAATCCTACCATTTTCTGCAGCACATCCCTTGCTATGCAACAGATTATGTAGTGCACAATTTTTCCCTTTACATAGATCAAGGCTCCACGGATGTCATACTGCACACAAACCATGGATTTACTATCGTTGCTACTATAAGACTTGATGAACGTGGTGACTCCTATTTTGGCACTGGCTTTTGGAAAGAAATTTCTAATTTTTATGTACTGAAAGCTGGCACTAAAATTGCACTGCACATAAAAGGGCATGGTCATGAGATATATGCTAACTTCCCCGACAAAATCATCCGTCCAGACTTTGTTCGAAGTAAGTTCTCTTTTCAACTATCTGCATATGTTGACTTACCCAGCAATGTCAAATGAATTGTGTAGTATTTAAGCAACCAATTGTTATTCCCTTTTCTTACTATATTCCTACCTAATAACTTCTAGTTACCAATACACTTTTCTATTGCCCTATTTTAACTAAATATTCCCTGTACTCCCATTTCTATCAGAAAGCGCCGCTGACAAGGAGACTCCAGAGGTGGAGAACGGGGCTGCCAACAAGCGGAGGCGGGGCAAGCTAGAACCGCAAGCCACTCCAACAGGCCTAGACTTCATCAGCGGCCTCCCCGATGAAGCGGCCTCCCCGATGATATGTTGAGAGTCATCATCTCCCTCCTCCCAATCAAATATGGGGCACGGACAACCGTCCTTTCCCGAAAGTTGTGCCCCCTATGGAACTCCAGCCCTCTCGACCTCATCAGCACCCACGAGCTCTGCCATGGCTATTGCAAATGCTTGGATGCGTTCTCCAAGATCCTCGGCAGTCACCTTGGCCCAACCAAAGGCCTTAGAATGGGCAAGTTCCATTCCAACGGCAAGGACCGAGCCAAGCTTGACGACTGGTTCCAATCCCCCGCCCTAGATCAGCTCGAGGAGCTCACTTTTGATGATGGGCATATGCGGTCGCTGCCAACGTCCGCACTCCGCCTCGCGCCCATGCTGCGCGTCGCCAAGTTCAGGAACTGCCACCCCCCTTAATGACGCGCCCGCTCTTATTCTACCACGATTGAAGCACCTCGAGCTCGTCACCGTCTGCCTCTCAAACGGTGACATGGAGCGCCTGCTCCGTTGGCTATACTGCACTCGAGTACCTTCGTCTTCAAGCGATCAATGGGTTGAGTACCTTCCACATCACCTCCATGACTCTCCGGACTATTTATGTGTGTTGCTGGTGAGGCAAGAAGACATCACAAGATGTGTACCAGGGTATGGTCAATGAGGACACACCTGCACTTGAGAGATTACTTGTAGTTGATCAAGAAGGTCCAACAAGAATCAATGTCATTTCTGCTCTGAAATTGACAGTGGTGGGATACTCGTCTCACAAATACTCCGAACTTGTTATTGGATCCACACCCGTTCAGGTAGAACAGCCGCCTTCTACCTCTCCTTCTACAAATTAACATTATTTCTAATTTTGAAGATGTGTGTTCGCCTGTCATTCAGAAAATGATTCCGACAAGCTTGACCCCGAAACTGCGCACAGTGAAGGTCTTGGCACTAGAATCTATTGGCCCCAACCTGGAGCAAGCTGTCAGTTTCCTGAGATGCTTTCCGTGCCTGGAGAAGCTATATATCGAGGTGTTGTTCCTTTCCTGTTAAATGATAACCATAAGGGAGTTCAATTTGTGACACCTTTTCCCATGTTTACAATGACAATGTACTATGATTTCTGAAGGTTCTTTTGAAGGATTTCAGTACATGCATGCCCCCCCATATTGGTTGCTTGATCCATATGGTTACAATCAATAAGCATTTCTCCTTTGGATTCATCTATACTAGTTTTCTTAGGGAACTTTTCATCCACTCCAACCTCTTGTGAAGAAGGCTACATTTTTCTAGAATGTAATAAAATGCCCATGTTAATCATGTCAGATCGAAGATGGCATGTTAGTGCATTTTACAAATCCTGCAAACCAAATAGGCCTGTAGTAATGTTCAAAACTGCATGTAGGCACTAACACGTTTTCTTCTTTTGCAGATAAGATTAGGCCCAATGGTGGATAATGTGATACAATATAACAATCACGTCGAATGCCTAGATCTACATCTCTCAGAAATTACTTTGAACTCCTACCGAGGGACCTTACCGGAGATTATATTCGCCAAGTTCTTTGTTCTCAGAGAAAGGGTGCTGAAGGAAATGAGGTTTGCCCTACATTTATTTCGCAAAAATGAATGGTTTGTTGATCAGCGCCGGCGCCTGTGGCAGAATGGAGTAGGCTCCAAAAATGATGAATTTCATTTTGGAACTTCAGATGATAGAGTAATCAGAAGTCACCGTGTCAACCCCATACATGACTTCTCAGTGGCTGACCCCTTTGCAAAGATTGTGAGGTTTTGAAACCAGACTTAGAAGCGGTGATATTAGTTTCAACCTCTCTGGTATCCATGTTCGGCGGATCAGCGCGAGCGTTTGCAGCTGATGAGCTGAATTTCATTTCTAATATTAGTTTGAACCTTGTAATCTTCAAAATTGAGCCATATAGCTCTGGAATTTGAACCTTGTAACATTTCGAGCTTTTGTGGTACAATCGTTGAAATGGCATCGTATGAGACTCGTATATTGCTAGCACTATTTTGACCTTAATATGCAATGGTCTTAGATTTTATTAACCATTCTCGAATCTGTTTACCTTGTCGATCTCACAGCACATGATCTGTATAGCTAACTCGACTGCGATCTTCGACATTATTGCACATAGTTGGTTTCTTCCACCGTGTGCACTGTAGAGTGCAGAATTAATTATTGCACTCGAGTGTCCATCATCACCCTTCTGTGTAACTTTGACCTCATCACCCATAGGTAAACTTATGACCGAAGTCATTCCACACACTTCATTTTTACAAAGCTTTTTTGCCAATAAACGCCCATGATTTGTCCTCTTCTAGCCGACGCATAGCCAAACTAGCAGGGCGGTAAGCTTGCACGGTAAACAGCGCGGTAGCACAGGAACATGCTCTTCGACGATACATTTGGCGCCTCTTCGAGCCCACGCGTGCGGTGTTGTCAAGCGTGCACTGGAATCCTCCGCTATGAACGCCGTGACAAAACGTGACGATTACAGGCCGGCCGACCCCCATTTATTATAGCGGCCATTTAACCCTTGTGTCTCTTCAACCTTTCGATGACGCCCCACCATTGCAAGAAGCAGACCCACCACGAGAAATTCTTAGAGGGTATCCTGCGCGGCTCCAATGGCGCTCCGAGCGGCTGCCGACGACGAGAAGCAGTTCACCATGCGTGCCGTGGTGGACACCCACAGAAGGTTCATGGACCTATCGGTGGTGTACACCAACGACCCAGTCTGGGTGGAGCACTCCATCCACATCATGGAGCTGTTGCTTGCCGAGGAGAAGTACAAGGTGGTCGGGTTCGACCTCGAGTACACCCACGCTCGTGCCAGGTCTTGTCCCAAGGTCGCCGTTGCCCAGATGTGTGTGCGCCACCACGTCCTCATCTACCACTACTGCCTGGCCACAAGGCCTTGCGAGCATTTTGCCAGGTTTGTCAATAGCCCCCACTACATGTTCGCTATAGTGGACATCACCAATGATGTAAAGGCGCTCGAGAATTCGGGCATTGCCTGCCAGAATCTTGTTGACATCCAGGGCCAATACAAGATCTGGGGCAGCAAGGAGCATGAGAAGGACTCACTGCACCTCGCCAAGGCCATCATCGACCCCTACTATAGAGACATGAAGGATTCGTGCAACAAGGACAAGCGTGCCTGGCACTCGGCCTGGATGGAGAAACTTGACAAAGCTCATGTAGTGTACGCGGCCAAGGAGGCGTACACGAGCTTCGACATGTACAGGCGGATCGTTGACATGAGGAAGTGCCTCCTTACCCAAAACGGCCAGGGATCCAGCCGGAAGCAGAGCAATGGCAAGCGTCGTCGCAACAATAAGTAGATGATTAGATCCTCGTTTCTCCTACTTTAGTATGCATGTAATTGCTTACTTTGGTGCGTGGAAATGTTATGTGTGTAGTCACTTGTGTAATCGTATGCTTAATTTGGTTATGCAATGCTGTCTTTTTAAGTATATATGTTGATGCTCTGTAGACAGAGCGTAGATGTTGTGCAGACAAAGAAAATCACATCGCACACAGACTAAACAATGGAACCCATCGGTGATGTTTTCATCAATCACTCACAATTGTATACCAACAATCGTTTTCTCACAACACACACGGCTTGTTAGCAGTAACCGTCTGTGTTGTTATCGGTCTTCACACACGTTTCCGATTACAGACCTGTTTGCCTCGTATTCACACACATCTTGTTCATTTGAACCATTTCTGTTCTCATGTCTCAACGCAAACAGTTCATCCGAGTGAACCGCATGCCATATATCGCACACACCTTTGATCCGGCTGACCGTTTCTTTTGTGTTGCCTAATCACAAACAGTTCATCCGAGTGAACCGTATGCTGTACATCGCGCACACCTTCATCTGGCTGCCCGTTTCTTTTGTTCCTCCTCATCGCGAACAGTTAATTGAGCTGAACCGTATGCCCTGCATCGCACACGCAACTAAAATCTGAACCATGTTTGATGCATCCTCCATCGCAAACGTTTTGGACCCTTTTTGACGGGTTTTTTACACCACCGTTTGCGATTATGGCATCGCACACAGTTTCGTCGAAGGGTCTCTGATCGTAGTGTCGCGTTAGCAGCATCCTGCAGTAGTGGAAGGCCAGTACTGACCTCTCATGATGCAGAATTCGAACAACTCACAAGAAGACGATCTGAAACAAATTTGCCAACACGGATAGGAAGTCAGATCTCCTCTTGTGCAGTTCCACTAAGATCAAGCAATCAAGCAACATCGTCGGTGTGACAATTTGATTGAACTGCACAAAACACTCTTAAAACAAAAGTGTTTTGTGCAGTGCAAGAAAAGGTCGCAATAGCAATGAGGTGAAGTAGATAACCTTGTTTACACAGAGGTGCAAAGGAAATAATTACTGGTCAATAATGGTGGATGACACGGAAGCCCACAAAAAGAAGCATCTAACTTATCTAAATGGGAAAGAAAGCAAGACAGTACCATTTCTCAAACAGTGGCATTGATTCATATTAACAGGGAGATTATATTAACAATAAAATTTGTTAAACATGTAATTTGCTTTTAACTGTGGCATTGCTTCAATTTTCCAGTGGCATTATTAGATTAACAACAGCGAAAGAGTTGTATGGGATAGTGGACGCACAAGCACCATGTGCATCTACCGATGTATAAAGGGGTGATGCACAGTCTGTTGCAACAAACAACCAAGGAACATATTTGTGTTGGTCCCATTTTTGTAATCTTTAGACACCTTTCCCTATGTGAGGGCAGCAAATCTAGTCCTGCTCAAACCATACAGCTTTGTCCCCCACCCATAGAAAGATCAGTTCCTTACAGATGTGTGTACCGCGTTCGTCATTGTTTTCCCTTTTCGACCAACATAGGTGTTGGATAGCCAGTCTGTACTACTCCCCCTTCCTTTCCTCTTTGAACCACGTCCTAGATTAATGCTATACAACTTTCCCCACTACTTTCCCGTTTGATCCAACACCTAGATTCTAGTGAAGAAGCAAAAAAATTTCACATGCAGCTAGAGCAATGCCTGTGGATTAAGAAAATTATACCTTAAGGTTCTTGGGGTGTGGCTCGATGGGCGGCCGGAGGCCGATCTGCCCACACTATGTACGACAGCGAGGAAGAAGGGGTTGGAGGCCGTCCCACGCCGCAGCTGGGTGAAAGAGAACAGCGGCGCTGGTAGTGGATTCCCTCCCTCGCCAACAGCGACAGCGTTAAGCCTCCTTGCCTTCCCCGACGGATGGGATCCTGCCGTCTCTTTGACCAGCAGCGAGGGGAGAGAAAGAGAGGAGAGGCCAACCAGTCTTGTTTAGATCTGGATAGGGTGACAGAGTGTGTAGAGAGCAACTACAAGCGCTGAGGCTTGATACGTCTCCAACGTATCTATAATTTTTGATTGTTCCATGCTATTTTATTAACTGTTTTGGATGTTTTATATGCATTGATATGCTATTTTATATGATTTTGGGACTAACCTATTAACCTAGAGCCCAGTGCCAGTTTCAGTTTTTTCCTTGTTTTAGAGTTTCGCAGAAAAGGAATACCAAACGAAGTCCAAACGGAATAAAACTTTCGCCATGATTTTTCTTGGACCAGAAGACACCCAGGAGACTTGGAGTACAAGTCAGGGAATCTTCAAGGCATCCACAAGGGTGGAGGGCACACCCAGGGGCGTTGGGCACGCCCCCGAACCTTGTTGGCCCCTCGAGCGTCTCCTGACCTAATTCTTCCTCCTATATATACTCTTATACCCCCAAAACATCCAGGGGAGCCACGAAACCTCTTTCCACCGCCGCAACCTTCTGTACCCATGAGATCCCATCTTGGGGCCTTTTTCGGCGTCCTGCCGAAGGGGGAATCGATCATGGAGGGCTTCTACATCAACACCATTGCCTCTCCGATGAAGGGTGAGTAGTTTACTTCAGACCTACAGGTCCATAGCTAGTAGCTAGAGGGCTTCTTCTCTCTCTTTGATTCTTAATACAAAGTTTTGCTCGATGTTCTTGGAGATCTATTCGATGTAATACTCTTTTGCAGTGTGTTTGCCGAGATCCAATGAATTCTGGATTTATGATAAGTTTATCTACGAATATTATCTGAATCTCTTCTGAATTTTTATATGCATGATTTGATATCTTTGCGAGTCTCTTCGAACTATCGATTTGGTTTGGCCAACTAGATTGGTTTTTCTTGGAATGGGAGAAGTGCTTAGCTTTGGGTTCAATCTTGCGGTGTCCTTTCCCAGTGACAGTAGGGGCAACAAGGCACGTATTGTATTGTTGCCATTGAGGATAACAAGATGGGGTTTTCATCATATTGCTTGAGTTAATCCTGCTACATCATGTCATCTTGCTTAATGCATTACTCTATTCTTATGCACGCAGGAGTCGGTCGATGTGTGGAGTAATAGTAGTAGATGCAGAATCGTTTTGGCGTACTTGACACAGACGTGATGCCTATATTCATGATCATTGCCTTATATATCGTCATAACTTTGCGCTTTTCTATCAATTGCTCGGCAGTAATTTGTTCACCCACCATAATAATTTCTATCTTGAGAGAAGCCTCTAGTGAAATCTATGCCCCCCGGGTCTATTTTCCATCATATAAGTTTCCGATCTACAATTCTAGTTTCCTATTTACTTTATTTTGCAATCTTTACTTTTCGTTCCGTAAACAAAAAATACCAAAAATATTACTTTACCGTCAGTATCAGATCTCACTTTGTGAATAACCGTGAAGGGATTGACAACCCCTTTGTCGCGTTGGTTGCAAGTTGGTGTTTGTTTGTGCAGGTATTCGGTGGCTTGTTTCATAGTCTCCTACTGGATTGGTACCTTGGTTCTCAAAACTGAGGGAAATACTTATGCTACTTTGCTGCATCACCCTTTCCTCTTCAAGGGAAAACCCAACGCATGCTCAAGAGGTAGCAAGAAGGATTTCTGGCGCCATTGCCGGGGAGATCTACACCAAGCCAAGACATACCAAGTACCCATCATAAACTCTCATCTCTTGCTTTACATTATTCGCCATTCGCCTCTCGTTTTCCTCTCCCCCACTTCTAAAACGATTTTCGAAAAGATTCGCCCTTTTGTTCGCCTTCTTTCCGTTCGATCTTTTGTTTGCTTGTGTTACCATGTGCCTTGTTTTTGCGTGCATCTTCACTTGCTAAAAGTTTATGGATCCTCATCCACTTGCTAATCTTTTTAAGATATCCAATTATGATGAACCAATTGCTAGTGAGTTGAGTGCACTAGATTATCTTTATGAGGTTTTGCTTGAAATTCGTGAATCTGAAAATTGTGATGAAGTGTTGAAAGAAGAAATTTATAAAGTGATTCACGATAGCTCCTTGAATGAAAAGCATGATTGAAATGATGTTATTATATTAATGTCAGTTGTGTTAAAGATATGCAAAACCCTAAGCTTGGGGATGCCAGTTTTGCTATGTCCACTACTTGTTGCAATGATCATGATTGGGGTGATTCTTCTTATGATCTTGAACATTTATTTAAGCCCCATGATGAATATGAGATTGATAATAATGTTTGCAATGACATTGAAAGTGGGTTTGGAAGAGTGTCAACTTTAGATCCCACATATTTGGAGAATGTTCAATCTTATGATTTTTTTGATAAAAGTGGGTTTGGAGAGGTCATGACTTTAGTTAATGTTGATCCCACTATTTTGGAAGAGTGTCAACTTCACATGCATGTGGATCATGTTAAGAATATGTTATGTGATGGCTATATTGTTGAATTTGCTTATGATCCTACATGTAATTATTATGAGAGAGGAAAATATGGTTGTAGAAATTTTCATGTTACTAAATTACCTCTCTTCATGTTGAGATTGTCTATGTTTTACTCTTCTTCCTTGCATATGCTAGGTTTTGCTTGCCTTGATAATTTGTTTGCTTATAAAATGCCTATGCATAGGAAGTATATTAGACTTAGATGTGTTTGTCACGTGTTTTATGATGCTCTCTTTGCGCTTCAATTCTTGTCTTTCATGTGAGCATCATTGAAATCTCAATGCCTAGCTAAAAGGCTTTAAAGAAAAGCGCTTGTTGGCAGACAAACCAATATTTTTCCTTGCTGTTTTGCATAAATATTTCATCTAGCCTCTGTTTAGATGTGGTTTTGTGTTTTAATTAGTGTTTGTTCCAAGTAAGACCTTTGGGATAGCCTACGGTAATAGTTGATTTGATCTTGCTGAAAAACAGAAACTTTTGCGCGCACAAAAATAATTTTCATAAATCACAGGAACGTGATTTTTAGTTGATTCTTTTTGAAAAAGATTAATAAACTAATTTCTTAGGACTTCCTAATTTCTCAGGATTTTTGGAGTTTCAGAAGTATTCGAAATATCCAGATTGCTACAGACTGTTCTGTTTTTGACAGATTCTGTTTTTCGCGTGTTGTTTGCTTATTTTGATGCATCTATGGCTAGTATCGGGGGGTATGAACGATGGAAAAGTTGGAATAAAGTAGATATTACACCAATATAAATAAATAATGAGTTCACAATAGTACAAAAAGTGGTGATTTATTTTCTTATACTAATGGAGCTTACGAGATCTGTTGAGTTTTCTTATACTAAAAGTTGGATTTATTTTCTTATACTAACAGTACAAAAGTTGATTTATTTTCTCATGAACAGTACAAAAAGTGGTGGTTTGTTTTCTTGCACTAACGGAGCTCATGAGATTTTCTGTTGAGTTTTGTGTTGTGAAGTTTTCAAGTTTTGGGTAAGGATTTGATGAACTATGGAATAAGGAGTGGCAAGAGCCTAAGCTTGGGGATGCCCAAGGCACCCCTAAGGTAATACTCAAGGATTTCAAAAAGCCTAAGCTTGGGGATGCCCCGGGAAGGCATCCCCTCTTTCGTCTTCAGCTATCGGTAACTTTACTTGAGGCTATATTTTTATTCACCACATGATATGTGTTTTGCTTGGAGCGTCTTGTATAATTTGAGTCTTTGCTTTTTAGTTTGCCACAATCATCCTTGCTGTACACACCTTTTGAGAGAGGCACGCATGAATCGTGATTTATTAGAATGCTTTATGTGCTTCACTTATATATATTTTTTGAGCTAGGCAAAATTTGCTCTAGTGCTTCACTTATATGTTTTTAGAGCACGGTGATGGTTTTATTTTATAGAAATGGATGAACTCTCGCACTTCACTTATATTATTTTGTGAGTTTCTAAACAGCATGGTAATTTTCTTTGGTTGTAAAATTAGTCCTAATATGATAGGCATCCAGAAGGGATATAATAAAAACTTTCATATAAAGTGCATTGAATACTATGAGAAGTTTGATTCCTTATGATTGTTTTGAGATATGAAGATGGTGATATTAGAGTCATGCTAGTAAGTAGTTGTGAATTTGAGAAATACTTGTGTTAAAGTTTGTGAGTCCCGTAGCATGCACGTATGGTGAACCATTATGTGATGAAGTCGGAACATGATTTATTTATTGATTGTCTTCCTTATGAGTGGCGGTCGAGGACGAGCAATGGTCTTTTCCTACCAATCTATTCCCCTAGGAGCATGCACGTAGTACTTTGTTTCGATGACTAATAGATTTTTGCAATAAGTATGTGAGTTCTTTATGACTAATGCTGAGTCCATGGATTATACGCACTCTCACCTCTCCTCCATTGCTAGCCTCTCTTGTACCGCACAACTTTCGCTAGTACGATAAACCCACCACTACCTTCCTCAAAATAGCCACCATACCTACCTATTATGGCATTTCCATAGCCATTCCGAGATATATTGCCATGCAACTTTCCACCGTTCCGTTTATTATGACACGCATCATCATTGTCATATTGCTTTGCATGATCATGTAGTTGACATCGTATTTGTGGCAAAGACACCGTTCAACATTTTTTATACATGTCACTCTTGATTCATTGCACATCCCGGTACACCGCCGGAGGCATTCACATAGAGTCCTATTTTGTTCTAAGTATCGAGTTGTAATTTTGAGTTGTAAGAAAATAAAAGTGTGATGATCTTCATTATTAGAGCATTGTCCCATGTGAGGAAAGGATGATGGAGGCTATGATTCCCCCACAAGTCGGGATGAGTCTTCGGACTTGATGAAAAATAAAAGAGGCCAAAGAAGCCCAAATAAATAAATAAAAGAGGCCAAAGAAGCCCACCAAAAAAATGGGATAAAAGAGAGAAGAGATAATGTTACTATCCTTTTTGCCACACTTGTGCTTCAAAGTAGCACCATGATCTTCATGATAGAGAGTCTCCTATGATATCACTTTCATATACTAGTGGGAATTTTTCATTATAGAACTTGGCCTGTATATTCCAATGACGGGCTTCCTCAAATTGCCCTAGGTCTTCGTGAGCAAGCGAGTTGGATGCACACCCACTTAGTTTCTTTTTGAGCTTTCATAAACCTATAGCTCTAGTGCATCCGTTGCATGGCGATCCCTACTCACTCACATTGATATATATTAATGGGTATCTCCATAGCCCGTTGATACACCTAGTTGATGTGAGACTATCTCCTTCTTTTTGTCTTCTCCGCAACCACCGTCTATTCCACCTATAGTGCTATGTCCATGGCTCACGCTCATGTATTGCGTGAAAGTTGAAAAAGTTTGAGAACATAAAAAGTATGAAACAATTGCTTGGCTTGTCATCGGGGTTGTGCAAGATTTAAATATTTTGTGCGATGCAGATGGAGCATAGCCAAACTATATGATTTTGTAGGGATAAGCTTTCTTTGGCCATGTTATTTTGAGTAGTGAAAGGATCGAGAAGAGGTGTCAAGAGGGGGGGGGGGTGAATAGACTCTAATCAAGAAAAGTTGCAGTTTTTAATCTCTTGAGTTGAAGTGGAGTATTAGCACAAGTTTAAACATTCACAATACATATCAAGCAAGCATGCGAGCATACAAAGAGTATATGAGCAGCGGAAAGTAAGGCATGCAAGTTGAAAGAATGTAAAGGGATGGGATTGGAGTGTGCAAACGCAATTTGAAGACACGGAGATTTTTTATCCGTGGTTCCGATAGGCGGTGCTATCGTACATCCACGTTGATGGAGACTTCAACCCACGAAGGGTAACGGTTGCGCGGGTCCACGGAGGGCTCCACCCACGAAGGGTCCACGAAGAAGCAACCTTGTCTATCCCACCATGGCCGTCGCCCACGAAGGACTTGCCTCACTCAAGTAGATCTTCACGAAGTAGGCGATCTCCTTACCCTTACAAACTCCTTGGTTCAACTCCACAATCTTGTCGGAGGCTCCCAAGTGACACCTAGCCAATCTAGGAGACACCACTCTCCAAGAAGTAACAAATGGTGTGTTGATGATGAACTCCTTGCTCTTGTGCTTCAAATGATAGTATCCCCAACACTCAACTCTCTCTCATAGGATTGGATTTGGTAGAAAGAAGATTTGAGTGGAAAGCAACTTGGGGAAGGCTAGAGATCAAGATTTATGTGGTTGGAATGGAATATCTTGACCTCAACACAAGTGTAGGTGGTTCTCTCTCATAAAATATGTATTGGAAGTGTAGGCATGTTCTGATGGCTCTCTCCTCAAATGAAGAGTGGGTGGAGGGGTATATATAGCCTCCACACAAAATCTAACCGTTACACACAAATCACCAAACTCGGTGGGACCGAATCATGAAACTCGGTCGGACCGATTTAGTTCAAAATGTGAACGTTAGGATTCTCGGTGGGACCGACTAGATCAACTCGGTGGGACCGATGTCATTAGGGTTAGGGCATAACGTAATCTCGGTGAGACTGATTACACAAACTCGGTGAGACCGATTTTGGTAATAGTCAAACAGAGAGTTGGTCAAACTCGGTGAGACCGATTACACAAACTCGGTGGGATCGATTCGCTCATCTCGGTTGGACCAAAACGTTACGAAAGGGAAATAGAGAGTTTGCATTGCAATCTCGGTGGGACCGATCGCTCATTTCGGTTTGACCAAAATGTTACAAAAAGGAAACAGAGAGATTACAACCCCATCTTGGTGGGACCGAGATCCCTATCGGTGAGACCGAATTGATTAGGGTTTCTGACAGTGGCTATGACAACTGAACTCAGTGGCTCCGGATATGAAATAATCGGTGGGGCCGAGTTGGACTTTTTGGATTAGGACATATGTGGAAGTGAGAAAGTGGTTGAGGGCTTTGGAGCATATCACTAAGCACTTTGAGCAAGCAAGCCATTAAGCAACACCTCATCCCTTCTTAATAGTATTGGCTTTTCCTATGGACTCAATGTGATCTTGGATCACTAAATAGAAAATGTAGAGTCCTGAGCTTTGAGCTTGAGCCAATCCTTTGTCCTTAGCATCTTGAAGGGGTTCCACATCATCTTGTCCATGCCACTCCATTGTTGAACTTATCTGAAACATACTAGGTAGAAGCATTAGTCCAACAAGAGATATGTTGACATTAATTACCAAAATCACCCAGGGAGCACTTGTGCTTTCAATCTCCCCCTTTTTGGTAATTGATGACAACATACATTAAATCTTTAGGTAAAGATATAGAGAGCAATAAGCAAAGCTTTGGAAAGACATGTAACATGCGTAGGCTCCCCCTTTATGTATGCAATCATGTAAATATGAAACATAGGAACATGTGAATGCATAAGCATGACAGAGTAAGCCATGTGTTACATGTATCTTGGCTATATGCATCAGAGCAAATGATGTGAATATAGGAAATGTACCTTCATGCCCATGAGTCCTTCTTGCAAACAGTATGTACATCAGGAAGAAATCCTCATACACATGACTGTGATGCATATACTTACCTTGTGGTCGTGAGTTGGCTTAGGAAGGAATGAACCTGAGTAAACAAGGTTAGACAAAACAAATACACCTACTAGCCAGAGCAAACAAAAGAAACCACAAGAAAACCAAGACTGGGATGACATGTATAGAGTGAGTACTGAGTACCCCATTGGGTATAGACATGTCCCCAAAGGTAAAGATATGCAATAAAATCAGAGATTTCCTTCCCTTAGATGTCTTGCTCCCCCTGAATCTTGCATGGGAAATTGGGAGAAGATAGGGAACAGAAAATCAGAGCAAAAGAAAAAACAACATAATTAATGCTAGCAATCAAATATGATCAAATATGAACATGTCTTTCCCCTCTTAAAGACATGTAATTTCTCTCCTCTTGAACACCAAGCATCTGAGGTCTGAGGTTTCTTACACACACTCCCCCTGAGTATCCTCTCCCCCTATAGAAATGATTAAGCATAGAGCTTTGATGTGATCCCTCTCTCCCCCTTTGACATCAATTTCCAAGAAGGGCTCTTCTGGATTTTTGTTTTCTTGCAAAAAGGTTTGGTCCTTGAGTCACAAAGCAAAGCGACTGTGATGCTGGTAGAGAACAAGAGTCATTGAGTGGAGTTGGAGCAAAAAGACTGCAGAAATAAGTGGCAAGTTGTCTTTCCTGTAGTGAAATCGGTAGCACCGAGTTGTGTGCTTCGGTGGCACCGAGAGAATTCGGTTGGGCGAAGAAAACAGACCGGTGTGACCGAGTTCATCACAGTAAAACACTTGTCACCTCAGCTCACTAGGCACTTTAAGATCTCACAAGGATTTGCAAGGAATTTGACGCAGAAAATGCAGAACAGAAAAGAGAAGAAAAGATCTAGATGAAGTTTTTTTTGAAAGAGGAAACACAAATGTATGAGACAAATGCAAGAGGAAACACAAGAGAACTTCATCTAGAATTGGGCGGTGACAAATTCACCTATGTTAGAGTATATTGACTTAGGAGTCAAGTGAGATCACTTGATCTTTGGTCATACTCATCGTTTAAGCTCAAAATGGGGTTACCATTTTTCGTTTAAGCTTCTTGATGTATTCACATCTTGTTGAGTTGCTTTATCCCATGACTTGGAGTAAAGCTTCTCTAAGATGGAATAGCATACCTTGGGTGGTGGTGTTGATCTTGATCATGTAGTCGAACTTGTGTGGGTTGCTCAAGGTTGATGTAGCTCATCAAGAGTTGGGAGCACCACTTGGAGTTTGAGTTCATCTTCCTACATGGGTTAGCTTTTCAAGGAAGAGCACTTGTGTATCCAAAATGACAATCATAAAATTTAACATAGAATGAGTCAAAGGATATATTTGAGGGGTTTTGTGCTTCCTTGACTTCAACCACCATTGTATAGAGACTTGGTGATGTAGAGATTGCTCAAGATGTGAGTGAGTTGCAATCTCATGGATTTAGATTCATCCAAGTACCTACAAGGGTTAGATAGCATGCAAGGGTGCAAAAGTATCCAAGACATATAGATAGCATCATGAAAGAAATATCAAGGATTAGTCAAAGGCTCATGCCTTGCATGTATCCAAATGGAGTTCCTAATCCAAGTTTGAAGCATCAATGATGTTCAATTCACCTCTCAAACGGCGAAAGACTTTCTCATCAAGCGGTTTGGTAAATATATCCGCTAATTGCTTATCGGTGCGAACATGCTTAAGATTAATGTCCCCTTTGGCAACATGGTCTCGAATGAAATGATGACGAACTTCAATATGTTTAGTTCGAGAATGTTGCATGGGATTGTGAGCAATCTTAATAGCACTTTCATTGTCACACAGCAATGGAACATGTTTCACATATATCCCATAATCTTTAAGAGTTTGGGTCATCCAAAGTAATTGAGCACAACATGAACCAGCGGCAATGTATTCCGCTTCGGCGGTGGATAAGGATACCGAGTTTTGTTTCTTGGAGGACCAAGACACAAGAGATCTACCAAGAAATTGATAAGTACCCGAAGTGGACTTTCTATCCACCTTGTCTCCGGCATAGTCCGCATCGGAGTAGCCAACAAGATCAAAGGAAGACCTCTTAGGATACCAAATGCCAAAATTTGGTGTATGTATTAAGTATCTCACTATCCTTTTCACAGCCTTAAGATGGCATTCTTTAGGTGCTGCTTGATATCGTGCACACATGCACACACTTAGCATAATATCGGGGCGAGAGGCACATAGATATAACAATGAACCAATCATAGAGCGGTAAACTTTTTTGATCAACCGGTTCACCATCTTTGGTCAAATCAAGATGTCCACTAGTAGGCATGGGTGTAGTCATACCTTTGCATTCTTGCATATTGAACTTCTTGAATAAGTCCTTGGTGTACTTTGTTTGAGAGACAAAGGTACCTTCCTTAGTTTGCTTGATTTGCAAACCGAGAAAGAATTTGAGTTCACTCATCATAGACATCTCAAACTTCTCCGACATTAGCTTTCCAAACTTCTCACTAAAATGAGGGTTAGTCGAACCAAATATAATATCATCAACATAAATTTGGCACACAAATAGTTCTCCATTGACCCTCTTAGTAAAAAGAGTAGAATCAATTTTACCAATTTCAAAGCCTTTTTCAATAAGGAACTTGGTCAAGCATTTATACCACGCTCTAGGGGCTTGTTGAAGACCATAAAGGGCTTTGTGAAGTTTGTAGACATGATTAGGTTTCTTAGGATTGACAAAGCCGGGAGGTTGCTTAACATAAACTTCCTCCTCAATTTTACCATTTAGAAAAAGCACTTTTAATGTCCATTTGGTACAAGGTGATATCATGGTGATTAGCATAAGCAAGTAAGATGCGAATGGACTCATGTCTAGCAACGAGAGAATATGTATCACCATAGTCCATACCTTCGACTTGAGTGTAGCCTTGGGCGACTAGGCGTGCTTTGTTGCGAAAGACTTGACCATCTTCATCTTGCTTGTTGCGAAACACCCATTTGGTACCAATGATGTTGTGGTTGTTGTCGGGCTTCTCGACCAATGTCCATACTTGATTTCTCTCAAAGTTGTGTAGCTCTTCATGCATAGCGTTTATCCAATCCGGATCTTCCAATGCTTCTTCAACCTTCATAGGTTCAATGCTAGAGATGAATGAGTAATGTTCACAAAAATTAGCCAAACAAGTTTTAGAGCGAGTTATTCTCCCGGTTTGGATATCATTGTAGATTTGCTCGATGGGATGATCTTTGGCGATTCTTGCTCGAACTCGTGGGAGCTTTGGCTTGGATCGGGGTGGAACATCTTCTTCATCTTGTTCTTCTTCTTGGCCTTCTTCATTGTTGACGTTGTCATTCTCTTGTCGTGGTGGAGAAGGAGGTTGTTGATGTTCATCTTGGTGTGCTTCCTCGTGTTCTTCGTCTTGGTGTGTCCCACTTGTGGATGCTTCCGTATCAATTCTTGGTTCACCTTGTCGTGAGGTAGAAGCTTCCACTTGGACGGACGAGGTACTCTCCTTCACCTCCGTTGGACGAATCTTGCCAATAGAAAAGTCTTGGATTGCTTCCGAAGGGTCTTTGTCTCCTACATCAATTGGCAATTACTCTACTTGCGAGCCGTTAGATTCATCAAACTTCACATCTACCGTCTCTTCAACCTTTCGGGTGAAATTGTTGTAGACACGGTAAGTGTGAGAGTTTGAGCCATAACCAAGTAGGAAACCTTCATGAGATTTAGGAGAAAATTTAGAACGACGATGCTTATCATGAATGTAGCATTTTGAGCCAAATACTCGAAAGTATCAAACTTGGGGTTTGTTACCGGTGAGGAGCTCGTATGCCGTCTTGCCGAGTAGCTTGTGAAGATACAAGCGATTTGTTGCATGACAAGCTGTCTCAACCGCTTTCGCCCAAAAGTGTTTTGGAGTCTTGTACTCATCAAGCATCGTTCTTGCCATCTCAATAAGAGTCTGGTTCTTCCTCTCAATGACTCCATTTTTGTTGAGGTGTGTACGTAGCCGAGAACTCATGTGAAATCCCCTCTTCGTCAAGAAGGGTATCCACATTTGCGTTCTTGAACTCCTCCGTTGTCGCTCCGAACCTTCTTGATCTTCCCGTCAAATTGATTTTGGGCCTTCCTAGCGAAGTTTTTGAAGATCTTTTGGACCTGCGATTTGTCATCAAGAAAGAACACACACGTAAATCTTGAAAAATCATCAACCACGACTAGTCCAAATGAGTTACCACCGAGACTCTTGTAGGCATTTGGACCAAAGAGATCCATGTGAAGTAGCTCGAGTGGTCTTCTCGTGGTCATGATGTTCTTCGCGCGATGACTTCCTCCAACTTGTTTCCCTGCCTAACAAGCACTACAAAGTCTATCCTTGTCAAATATGACATCTTTTATTCCAAGGATATGATCACCTTTAATAAGCTTATCAAGATTTCGCATACCCACATGACCTAGCCTTCTATGCCACAACTAACCCTTAGAAGATTTAGCAATTAAGCAAGTTCTAGGTTGAGCCTTTTTGGTGAAATCAACAATGTAAAGATCACCTCTACGTATACCGGTAAAGTCCATTTTATGATTGTCTCTTCGAAACACTTGGCAATCTACCTCAGTAAACAGGACATTGAAACCGAAATCAGCAAGTCTAGATACTGAAAGTAAATTGTACCCAAGGGATTCAACGAGCATGACATTTTGTATGGAGCTATCATGTGAGATGGCCACCTTACCGAGGGCAACCACCTTACCCTTTGAGTTATCACCAAAAGTGACATATTTTCGAGGGCCGTCGTTTTCAGCAAGCTCACGGAACATATCTTTATCTCCGGTCATATGATCAGTACATCCAGTATCAAGGACCCATTCCTTTCCTCCAGCGATGTAGCCACGAAGATTTGCCATAAGACCAAAGTGTCTCATCGCATCATCAAGATCATAGTCACTATCATCATCATCATCATCCTCATCATAGTATCCATGTTCAACATCATCTTGTGATTAATCAATTCCTAGAGAGGGTAATTCATTAGATAAATGATCACTTCTATGGTTATCTTTATGGATTCTAATAGCTTCGGAAATGATATTGCTAATGATCCCAACATCTCCTATGGCACGCATGAGATTTGTAAGCTCAAATAGACAATCACCAAAGCTAGGATCACTAGAATTTATCTTACTCAAGGCAATAGACTTATGGAGAATTTCGTCTAAATTTTTCAAGGAATAATCTCGGAATCGCTCCTCAAGAAATCTCCATATAGTATAGGCACAATCAAGAGTAGGCAAACTAGCAATCAAATTTTTGGGCAATCCTCTTATGATAAGATCGATAGTTCTAAGATTGCGAATCATGTCAAGATCCTCTTCGGGTGTGGGATGCAAAGGATCAATATGAGGTGCACACGGGCTAGTAATGTACTTGTTCAAATGATATTCATTGAAAATCTCAAGCATTTCATTTTTCCACTCATGAAAATATTCTCCATCAAGAATAGGCACTCTAAGTCTAAGACTCCCCAAAGTAGACACATCCATCTTCCTCCAAAGGTGTCTAAACCAAGGCAATGGAGACCAATGCTCTGATACCAATTGAAAGGATCGAGAAGAGGTGTCTAGAGGGGGGGGGTGAATAGACTCTAATCAAGAAAAGTTGCAGTTTTTAATCTCTTGAGTTGAAGTGGAGTATTAGCACAAGTTTAAACATTCACAATACATATCGAGCAAGCATGCGAGCATACAAAGAGTATATGAGCAGCGGAAAGTAAGGCATGCAAGTTGCAAGAATGTAAAGGGATGGGATTGGACACGGAGATTTTTTATCCGTGGTTCCGATAGGTGGTGCTATCGTACAACCACGTTGATGGAGACTTCAACCCACGAAGGGTAACGGTTGCGCGAGTCCACGGAGGGCTCCACCCACGAAGGGTCCATGAAGAAGCAACCTTGTCTATCCCACCATGGTCGTCGCCCACGAAGGACTTGCCTCACTCGGGTAGATCTTCACGAAGTAGGCGATCTCCTTGCCCTTACAAACTCCTTGGTTCAACTCCACAATCTTGTCGGAGGCTCCCAAGTGACACCTAGCCAATCTAGGAGACACCACTCTCCAAGAAGTAACAAATGGTGTGTTGATGATGAACTCCTTGCTCTTGTGCTTCAAATGATAGTCTCCCCAACACTCAACTCTCTCTCATAGGATTGGATTTGGTAGGAAGAAGATTTGAGTGGAAAGCAACTTGGGGAAGGCTAGAGATCAAGATTTATGTCGTTGGAATGGAATATCTTGACCTCAACACAAGTGTAGGTGGTTCTCTCTCAGAAAATATGTATTGGAAGTGTAGGCATGTTCTGATGGCTCTCTCCTCAAATGAAGAGTGGGTGGAGGGGTATATATAGCCTCCACACAAAATCTAACCGTTACACACGAATCACCAAACTCGGTGGGACCGAATCATGAAACTCAGTCGGACCGATTTAGTTCAGAATGTGAATGTTAGGATTCTCGGTGGGACCGACTGGATCAACTCGGTGGGACCGATGTCATTAGGGTTAGGGCATAACGTAATCTCGGTGAGACCCATTACACAAACTCGGTGAGACCGATTTTGGTAATAGTCAAACAGAGAGTTGGTCAGGCAAACTCGGTGGGACCGAAACATTATGAAAGGGAAACAGAGAGTTTGCATTGCAATCTCGGTGGGACCGATCGCTCATTTCGGTTTGACCGAAATGTTATGAAAAGGAAACAGAGAGATTACAACCCCATCTCGGTGGGACCGAGATCCCTATCGGTGAGACCGGATTGATTAGGGTTTCTGGCAGTGGGTATGACAACTGAACTCGGTGGCTCCGGATATGAAATAATCGGTGGGGACGAGTTGGACTTTTTGGATTAGGATATATGTGGAAGTGAGAAAGTGGTTGAGGGCTTTGGAGCATATCACTAAGCACTTTGAGCAAGCAAGCCATTAAGCAACACCTCATCCCTTCTTAATAGTATTGGCTTTTCCTATGGACTCAATGTGATCTTGGATCACTAAATAGAAAATGTAGAGTCCTGAGCTTTGAGCTTGAGCCAATCCTTTGTCCTTAGCATCTTGAAGGGGTTCCACATCCTCTTGTCCATGCCACTCCATTGTTGAACTTATCTGAAACATACTAGGTAGAAGCATTAGTCCAACAAGAGATATGTTGACATTAATTACCAAAATCACCCAGGGAGCACTTGTGCTTTCAAGAAGACATAATTATTTTGTTAGTATGCTTGAAGTATTATTGTTTTTATGTCAATATTAAACTTTTGTTTTGAATCTTATGGATCTGAACATTCATGCCACAATAAAGGGAATTACATGGATAAATATGTTAGGTAGCATTCCACATCAAAAATTCTGTTTTTATCATTTACCTACTTGAGGACGTGCATGATTAAGCTTGGGGATGCTTGATACGTCTCCAACATATCTATAATTTTTGATTGTTCCATGCTATTATATTAACTGTTTTGGATGTTTTATATGCATTAATATGCTATTTTATATGATTTTTGGGACTAACCTATTAACCTAGAGCCAGTGCCAGTTTCTATTTTTTCCTTGTTTTAGAGTTTCACATAAAAGGAATGCCAAAGGAGTCCAAATGGAATAAAACTTTCGCCATCATTTTTCTTGGACCAGAAGACACCCAGGAGACTTGGAGTACAAGTCAGGGAAGCTTCAAGGCGGCCACAAGGGTGGAGGGCGCGCCCCCAAACCTTGTGGGCCCCTCGAGCGTCTCCTGACCTAATTCTTCCTCCTATATATACTCTTATACCCCAAAAACATCCAGGGGAGCCACAAAACCACTTTTCAACCGCCGCAACCTTCTGTACCCGTGATATCCCATCTTGGGGCCTTTTCCCGTGTCCTGCCGGAGGGGAATTGATCATGGAGGGCTTCTACATCAACACCATTGCCTCTCCGATGGAGCGTGAGTAGTTTACTTCAGACCTATGGGTCCATATAGCTAGTAGCTAGATGGCTTCTTCTCTCTCTTTGATTCTCAATACATAGTTCTCCTCGATGTTCTTTGAGATCTATTCGATGTAATACTCTTTTGCGGTGTGTTTGCCGAGATTCGATGAATTGTGGATTTATGATAAGTTTATCTATGAATATTATTTGAATCTCCTCTGAATTCTTATATGCATGATTTGATATCTTTGCAAGTCTCTTCGAACTATCGATTTGGTTTGGCCAACTAGATTGGTTTTTCTTGCAATGGGAGAAGTGCTTAGCTTTGGGTTCAATCTTGCGGTGTCCTTTCCAGTGACAGTAGGGGCAGCAAGGCACGTATTGTATTGTTGCCATCGAGGATAACAAGATGGTGATTTCATCATATTTCTTGAGTTAATCCCGCTACATCATGTCATCTTGGTTAATGCGTTACTCTATTCTTATGAACTTAATACTCTAGATGCAGGCAGGAGTCGGTCGATGTGTGGAGTAATAGTAGTAGATGCAGAATCGTTTCGGTCTACTTGACACAGACGTGATGCCTATATTCATGATCATTGCCTTAGATATTGTCATAACTTTGCGCTTTTCTATCAATTGCTCGACAGTAATTTGTTCACCCACCATAATAATTTCTATCTTGAGAGAAGCCTCTAGTGAAATCTATGGCCCCCGGGTCTATTTTCCATCATATAAGTTTCCAATCTACAATCCTAGTTTCCTATTTACTTTATTTTGCAATCTTTACTTTCCGTTCCATAAACCAAAAATACCAAAATAATTACTTACTGTCTCTATCAGATCTCACTTTGCGAATAACCGTGAAGGGATTGACAACCCCTTTGTCGCGTTGGTTGCAACCATTGGTGTTTGTTTGTGCAGGTATTCGGTGGCTTGTTGCGTAGTCTCCTACTGGATTGATACCTTGGTTCTCAAAACTGAGGGAAATACTTACGCTACTTTGCTGCATCACCCTTTCCTCTTCAAGGGAAAAGCCAACACATGCTCAAGAGGTAGCAAGGCTCCAGCGTGTATATATATATAGTGGAGAGAGTGTGTGAAGGGAGCAAACCCTAGAAAACAAGCGCTGAGGCTGCAACATATATAGTTGGAGTGGTTTTCTTTTCTCTCCATAAAAATTGTTTTAAATTGTGCACGAAATGGAACTCTTTGTTTAACATACTACTAGTGAAGAAAAATACGAGTAGGACGCTCGAAGGAGTCAACTCGAAATTAACGCTCCACGCCTCCCGGTCGCACTTACTATCGTTCACGTGTGGTACACGACCCTCCGAAGCAACAACTGAACCACACACGGTCAAAATATCGGAAAGGTGGGTTGCACCATCCTCTAATTTTAAATATTTTGGGCACTTGTATTCGGCCGAAGTCAGTGTGCCACCGTATGCACTAAGGTTTATAGCGGGTGCTAAGAAACTAGGGCGTATTGAGTGTAATTGCCATGCCGTTTATTTGTAGGGTCTTTTGCAAACTATCAAACTCTATTCTCCTCTTATTTAATGGATGAGGTAAATCTTTTGCCTCCGTTTCGAAAAAAAACCCCGAGAAATTCAATTTTAATTATTTTGTATGTACACTTTGCTCTCTTCCAAAAATTTTGGGCACTTGTATTTGGCCTAAGTCAGTGTGCCACCGTATCTTGTACTACTCCCTCTGTCTAGGTGTATAAGTCACGTTAGAAGGTGCAGCGGGACCAAGGTGCAAGCAGATTGGAGGAGAAGGAGAAACTTGACCAGTCCTTCCTCCAATCAAAGCCCTGATTTCTCTGTCTAAACACAACAATTAATCACAACAATTAAAAGATGCCATTTTAGCTACCATGCAGGGCCGCGTATTAACTCGCATGCAAGCCGGCTTTGATTCCTTGACTAATCAATGCATAGTTGCGCTCCATGCATTGGGTTTCCGGGGGGGATAACAAGGTAGAGTAAGTAACGCTCGCTAGCAACGAGGCTAGGAGGGGATTGAGATGCTAAGTTAATGGACGATGCCTAAACATTTTGGGAATATCTGATTTTCATAAGATGGCTTTACACCTAGACGGAGGGAGTACTACCCCAGTCCAAGTTTTTACGCCACGTCATATATTTTTTGTCAAAGTTTGACCAGAATTTTTAACTACTCACTACTTTCCAGTTAATAGGGCACAAATTTGAAATCTCATCAACCAAGGCAGATGATGAATGGAGAAATGTAGTACTCCATCTCATAGTTTGCAAAATCACTCAAACTTTAATCTACATTAATTACAATATATTCATGGACGACCAATAAATGAGTAGGAATGGTTACATGCACTGGTTGGTTTTTAATCCTTGCATTCATCAATTTAATGCACCTTGGAGTGTGAACATGTGGTGGAAAGAAGTGAAAATAAGACTGTTATGAAGAAAATGACATGAGCCCAATAAACGAAAAAAATTAGAACCAACGTAATTAATACGGCTACCGGCCGTGTGCACAAATTTATTTTCCAGCACATTTCTTTATTTCATCAACGACATTTTGATACAGGGAGGTACATTCACCAATTCCTTGCTAGGAGAGCAAGAGCAAGGAAAACAAGAACCACAATTAGATATTTTAAAAGATATCCAATTTCCATAACTGCTCCCACTAATTGTATTAATATCTTCTCTATGTCTTCATTGTTCATCTGTGGCATCTTGAGCTTGCACACTTCTTTCTTCTTCGATTCTAAAGAACTAGACATTGCTTCACATCTAATATCATCTTTAGTCTCATCTCTAGCCTCTATTCTAGCAAGGAGTGCACAAACATCTACCAAATTTTGTGCCATCAATAGATCGATGTATTCTTCTTCCCAAAACCGAAACTTGCATCCATCCTACTCACAAGTTTGAGTATAAGCTGCCGAACATGCGCCGAATAAGGGAGCACAACCGAATCAAAAGAAGTACTACGCACCTTATCTTTTTCGCACTTGATGAACACCCATCCGGGATGTTGTGGCGTGGTCGAAACACGGCGCAGGACCTGCCGCGGGCAGCCATCGCACTGTATGAGCGGCAACGGTGAACCGACTAGCCGCTGGGCCAGGGCCGAGCCCGGACGGTGGCCGGTCGTGTCTTTGCCGGTGACCGCCGACAGAATAGATCCGAGCGGCTAGAGGCGGATTCAGTACCTGCACGCGACATGGCGGCATTGCCATTGTTGTGCGACCTGGTACCCGGACACTCCATGGCAAGGAGCAGTCACAGGTGACTAGAATGCTCCAAATCCAGCAGCCGCATGCGTCAAATCCAGCGGCCGCAGATATAGCGGTTGACCACCAACGCTGGGATGAGAGGCACATATCCGACCGTCGTGCTATGGTCGGCTGGGCTATAGTGCGAGGCTCCGATGGACGTGCGTGTACCTCTTCTCTTCTTGACGTACTCCATTTATCTCACTTCTTGTGGCTTCCCACTCCCACGATATTCCTATTCTATGAACCTGTGTGTGTGTGTGTGTGTGTGTTTTAACAGCGCGTGTGTGTTAGAGAGAGCGAAACATCGACCTAGTCATACAGAGAGATGGTTTTTAGTACTACGATTTAGCCGCGAGAGTCGGTGCACCCTCTCGTTTCCGGGCGTCCGGTCGGGACAGCTGCCATACCTGGCAGAGCGGATGCGACCTCTCACTAGCGCCTGCGTTGAAGGGAGAAGCGGATTCAAGAGTGATGGTTGCTTTGTCCGTCCAACTTACTGTCGGGTCTATGTGATTTGACGGCTCATTGGTCATTATTACTGAGGTGGTACGACTGTGCCGAGTCTCAGTTGCATTGTACACTTTACATTGGTGCATGACACGTGCACCGGATGCTGGATGTCCCACGTTTCAGCGAAAGGAGGTAGAGTGTCTCTACTCTTTACAAATTTCTCCATTCTTATAGCGAAGGAGTGTGAAAGCACGCCAGCTCAGTGATTACATGGCCCACCTCACACTATCACCATATTTTCTAGACACTGTGCGACACCTAACTCTTTAGTACATAGTATGTACTGAATTTCTGGGCGAGATAAATTTGTACAATGCTATGAAGCTTCCAGCTTCTGTTTCATGTATTTTGCATCCAAGGTTGCCCTGTTGCAACATTCCATCAAATACAAAGGAGACTAGCATGCATGCTATTGCATCTCAATGATTCATAGATCATAGCCAATATGTACTCCCTCCGTTCCAAAATAAGTGTCTCAACTTTATGCCAACTTTACTAAAGTTGACACTTATTTTGGAACAGAGACAACTAAAGAAAAAAACGATCCATGCAATCCCTAGGCCTTGAACCCGAAAGCCTAACCAGGCTTTAATTTGCTCGTGACGTCGAACCTTCCGAAGAAATGAAGTTTGCAACCCTTTGACCATCAGATCATTTTGTGCAGTTTCACTAAAATTGAGCCGAGCATCCCTGTGGCAAAGAAATTGAAGAAGCGTGATTAGAATAAGACTAGTGGGACTAGCTGATGAGACATAAACTCATCACAAATACAGTAGAAGCCAGTAGAGGTACGTGTGGGGCAAAGAAGTAGAGAAATATCCACATGGAGCAATGTGGGCAGCTGGGGCAGTGGTGCAAGCTGGCTGTAAAGGAAGTTGTACCCGAGGGATATCGGGATGTAGCTCAACCTAGAGGAGGGCGACGGGAGGCGACAACTGCCCACATCGCGACAGTGAGCAAGGGACGAAGGCAACCACACCGGCTTTGTGAGAGAGAACGGCGGGGACCCCTGATCGGGACGCGCCGACAGTGGGTTTTCACCGTCGGCGACGGCGACCGCATCTACACAAAGCATCCACCCCTTCCCCCAGCGGACGTGATCCACCCAGATGTTAGAGATGTGGCCACAGTCATTTTGTGCGAGAGAGTGTGAAGAGAGCAACCCCAGCAAGCAACCGTGTAGGCTCCTGGCTGTGTATATAGTGGAGTGGTTTCTTTTTATCTCCACATGAACCTATTTATATTGCGTACGTGGCACTGAAGAAAAAACTTTATTTATAAATAACGCGACATCATTCATGCGTGGTTCCCGACCGTCCATTAAGTTAGTAACTACTACTAGATGCGTCAAATTATCACGTGGGCTGCATCATCGTACAGAAATGAGCTCCACCGTGTCACTTGTGTGGTTGGGGAAGACGCAAAGAGTGCTACTAGTACGTGCGTGGGTGCGTGCACCTCTTCTCTTCGAGCATGGTTATTTTAAAAGTATAGCGCACTACTCTACCACATGATTATTATATGGGCAAAGAGTATAGGCAGTAATAATGACTAATGAGCCATCAAATCATGCCGTGGTGGGCGCATGGTAGATGCCAAATGATGGCTAAAGAGAGGGACATGCTCGAGGGCACCGGTGGGCTCCAGAGGTGAGGTCGGCATGAGCGAGCGAGGGACGCAAGACATACCCAGGTCCGGGGTTCTCCAGAGAGATAACACCCCTAGTCCTGCCGAGTGTGTTTTATATGTGGATGCTACAAGCTTGCTCCTAGAGCTGTTTTGGGGAGGAAGGAAGATAGGCCAAAGCATATGCTGCTCCTTCTCTTGATGTGTGTATTCTACTGATCGTATCTCCCTATGCATGGATGCCTCCTGAGGAGTTTTATAGGTCAACCCCCCAGGGTTACAATGGTAAAGTTACATGGCCATGGGGCCAAGATGTAAGCGTCTGAGAAGCCGGCGCTGGGGCCCGCCGGGTACCAGGGCACGCCGGGTTCTCTGGGCGCGGGCCCCGTGCGCCAGATGGCACTGTTTCCCATCTTGTCATGCGTCACGGAGTGGTTGAGCTGGCTCGGCTACAGTGGCACGACGCCTGGTCGCCATCGACTACCGTCAGCAGGACGGGGACGCATTGTAGCCATGCCGGCCTGATACGTCTCCAACGTATCTATAATTTTTGATTGTTCCATGCTATTACATTATCCATCTTGGATGTTTTATATGCATTTATATGCTATTTATATTATTTTTGGGACTAACCTATTGATACGTCTCCAACGTATCTATAATTTTTTATTGTTCCATGCTATTATATTATCTGTTTTGGATGTTTAATGGGCTTTATTATACATTTTTATATTATTTTTGGACTAACCTATTAACCCAAGGCCCAGTGAAAATTGCTGTTTTTTTTGCCTATTTCAGTGTTTCGCAGAAAAGGAATATCAAATGGAATCCAAACGGAATGAAACCTTCGGGAGAGTGATTTTTGGAACAAACGTGATCCAGAGGACTTGGAGTGGACGCCAGGAAAGAAACAAGGAGGCCACGAGGCATGGAGGTGCGCCTGCCCCCCCTTGGTGCGCCCCCACCCCCGTGGCCCCCTCGTGGCTCCCCTGACTGACTTCCTTCGCCTATATATACTCATATACCCCGAAAACATCCAGGAGCACCACAAAACCCTATTTCCACCGCCACAACCTTCTGTACCTGTGAGATCCGATCTTGGGGCCTTTTCCGGCGCTCCGCCGGAGGGGGAATCGATCACGGAGGGCTTCTACATCAACACCATGGCCTCTCCGAGGATGTGTGAGTAGTTTACCTCAGACCTTCGAGTCCATAGTTATTAGCTAGATGGCTTCTTCTCTCTCTTTGGATCTCAATACAAAGTTCTCCTCGATCTTCTTGGAGATCTATTCGATGTAACTCTTTTTGCGGTGTGTTTGTCAAGACCTGATGAATTGTGGGTTTATGATCAAGATTATCTATGAACAATATTTGAATCTCCTCTGAATTCTTTTATGTATGATTTGTTATCTTTGCAAGTCTCTTCGAATTATCAGTTTGGTTTGGCCTACTAGATTGATCTTTCTTGCAATGGGAGAAGTGTTTAGCTTTGGGTTCAATCATGCGGTGTTCGATCCCAGTGACAGAAAGGGAAACGACACGTATTGTATTGTTGCCATCGAGGATAAAAAGATGGGGTTTATATCAATTGCTTGAGTTTATCCCTCTACATCATGTCATCTTGCCTAATGCGTTACTCTGTTCTTATGAACTTAATACTCTAGATGCATGCTGGATAGTGGTCGATGTGTGGAGTAATAGTAGTAGATGCAGAATCATTTCGGTCTACTTGTCTCGGACGTGATGCCTATATACATGATCATGCCTAGATATTCTCATAATTATGCACTTTTCTATCAATTGCTCGACAGTAATTTGTTCACCCACCATAATATTTATGCTATCTTGAGAGAAGCCACTACTGAAACCTATGGCCCCGGGGTCTATTTTCCATCATATTAATCTCCCGTCAACTAGTTATTTCTGGCACCGTTTATTTTGGAATCTTTACTTTCAATCTATATCATAAAAATACCAAAAATATTATCTTATTATCTTTATCAGATCTCACTTTTGCAAGTGGCCGTGAAGGGATTGACAACCCCTTTATCGCGTTGGTTGCAAGGTTCTTATTTGTTTGTGTAGGTATGAGGCGACTTGTGTGTGGTCTCCTACTGGATTGATACCTTGGTTCTCAAAACTTGAGGGAAATACTTACGCTACTTTGCTGCAACACCCTTTCCTCTTCAAGGGAAAAACCAACACATTGCTCAAGAGGTAGCAAGATGGATTTCTGGCGCCGTTGCCCGGGAGTCTATGCACAAGTCAAGACATACCAAGTACCACTCACAAACTCTTATCCCTTGCATTACATTATTTGCCATTTGCCTCTCGTTTTCCTCTCCCCCCACTTCACCTTTGCCGTTTTATTCGCCCTCTCTTTCCGTTCGCTTCTTTTTTGCTTGCTTCTTGTGTGCTTGTGTGTTGGATTGCTTGTTTGCCACGATGGATCAAGACAATACTAAATTGTGTGACTTTTCCAATACCAACAACAATGATTTTCTTAGCACTTCGATTGCTCCTATTACCGATGCTGAATCTTGTGAAATTAATGCTGCCTTCCTGAATCTTGTTATGAAAGATCAATTCTATGGCCTTCCTAGTGAAGATGCCGCTACACATCTAAACAACTTTGTTGATTTGTGTGATATGGAAAAGAAGAAAGATGTGGATAATGATATTGTAGCGATCCAACCTCAAATGGTCGAATCTCTGTGCTTAAGTGTCATCCCTGGATCGGTAATGCTGACACACACAGTACTTGAAGGATTTATAACAGAGTAGCAACCACACACTTATTACATCGAATGTCTCAAAAGAGAACTTATTACAATAAATATGGCTTAAGGCCATCTAAATAAGATAACAACGGAAGGCTTGGAAGATAAAGTGAGTCCATCAACTCCAACGACATAGCTGAGTGCATGACAAACGACCTAGCGCACCTTAGTCTTCATCTGAAAAGTCTGCAACATGATATGTTGCCGCCCGAAAATGGGTCAGCACATGGAATATGCTGGCAATGTAACACAGTAGAGAAATGAACAGATAAATGCTATCACTACATGCTTATATGGCTGGTGGAGGCTCTATGGTTATCATGTTTTGCGAAAAGCCAAGTTTTCCCTACTTCAAAGGAATATATTTTATTTAACTATCATGGTGGTTGAAACATTAAGAATGGTACCTCCATCTCAATCCTAATGAAAAGTAATTTTAAGCCAACAAAATATATTTAGAGTGATGAGATCAAATCAATAATTCAAGTACCAGATACTTAAGATGTCCATAACCGGGGACACGGCTAACCATGATTAGTTTATACACTCTGCAAAGGTTTGCGCACTTTTCCCCACAAGACTCGATCTCCTCCGTTGTATTTCTCGCACTACATAGTGTTTGAGAAACGGATGACCGAGACACAGTCTTTCAGAAGCATTAACTCTAACCCCGGGTAGAAAGTACCAACCTACATCCCCTACATCTGCTAGCCTACCACTGGAAGAGGTCATGCAACATACTCAACTATGTTAGAGCCCATAATAGCTTGTGGCTGCACACGGAAGTTTCTAGCATGAATAATCTTATGATCCCTCTGAGCCTGGGTGGCGGACCATAGGAGGATCACACGGTATAACCCTGGGATCTCCTAGGACAACACTGGTATAACCCCAGGTGCCCAAACCAAAAATCCACCCATATGTGTATTAAAGTTGCCACCTTAAGTTGAACCATTAATTAACAATCTCACATCTGTCATGGATACACTCAAACCCAATCCACGTCTACGAGCATAGCATAGCAACATGAGCATAACGTAGAAGTAACTCCCAAGGGTTTGATAATAAAACAGGTAATAGGTTCTACCTCATCAACTACTTCCCAATACCCACATGTTATCAAATCCTAACCATGCAATGTTTAAGGGTTGTAACTAATGCATAAAAACTTGCTATGAGAATAGTATGATCAATGTGTTACTTGCCTTGCTGACGATCCGCAAACCCTAGAGACTCGTAGTAGCACGCTTCGCACTCCGGGAATTCTATCACAAAAAAAATAATAGCATACATAAGCACTCAAGCAAAGATACACGGGTAAAACTCAAATAAGAAGATCAAATCTGAAAATCCAACTGAAGAGATTCGATCTGCAAAAAGAATCAATCGAATCGGAGCTACGGAACTGAAACCACGGTCAAAAGAACTTCGAATTCAAATCTGATTGAAACCAAATTTTAAATTGTCAAAACCTTGTTCAAGTTGATTAAACAGAAAGAGGGGCTCGAGACGAAGATTTTGGCGTTGGTTTCACTAGATTTGGACAAACAGTTGAAAAGTTACGAGGGTTTGAAGATCAGGGGCTAATCTGCGATAAAATTAATCACGGATAGGTCCCTGGCCGAAAAATAAAATAAAGAGAAAAAACTACGGCGCAAACGTTCGCTAACAGAACCAATCTAACGAAAATCATTCACTAACAGATCTAAACGAACGAACGTTCGTTAAATAAACTAAACCGAATAAAACCAAAATAAAACCCGATCTAAACGAAAAACCAATCTAGGGTTTTTACCGAATATAAAACCGAAGAAAACTGGCTACTTT